>NW_005201613.1:319373-363965 GCF_000372725.1 Emiliania huxleyi CCMP1516 | reverse complement strand
GGGTTCGGATTCGAGCAGGCAGCGGGGAGAGGCGAGCGGGGCGTGAGGATCATTGCGGCGCGCCGTGATGAGGTCCTGCCGGACCGTGCAGCAGATGCATCCGTTCATCATCTCGATGATCTCCTCGTCGGCTTGGACCTACAGGCGCCGCGCACACACTCGCCCCTCGCCCGCGCGCGCAGCGGCCGCTCCAACCCCCACCCCGCCTTTGAGTTCTTTTGCAGCAGCTCGTCGTCGATGCCGACATCGCCAAACTCGTTCTCGATGACGGCGATCTTCTTCCCGTGGGTGGCGGTCTGACGCGGATAAGGAGGGTGGGGAGTGGAGAGAGGCGGGCGCGCGGGGGGGGGGGGCGGCGGCGCAGCGGTGGACGTTCGAGTGGCTGGAGCGAGGCGCAAGGAGCCGGGGCGGTGCAGCGACGCGGAGGCGTGTGCGAGGTGGTGGGAGGGAGGGCGGCGTAGCCACCAGGATGTGGTTGAGCAGGGTGGTCTTCCCGCTCCCAAGGAAGCCGGTGAGGACGGTGACGGGCACGAGGTTCTCGTTGTCTTCAGCTGAAGCAGCCATCTGGGCCTCGTCCAGCCGCCTCTTGCTCCCACACAGCACTCAAAAGAATTTTGAGCCTTACCAACCGTAGAAAAGAGATACGTAGATCCCTCCCTTGGGTTGTGTGTTTTCTTTCTTTCTTAGAGATACGTAGACCCTTGGGCTGTCTGTTTTTTTCTTTCTTTCTTTAAAGAGATACGTAGAGGGAGACTCCCCACTTTCTCTTCCCACGCTAAGCGAGTTATTTCTTTCTTTCTTTCTCAGAGCTACAGGTCAGCCGAATTTAAGATTTGAAGGCGGGGAGTCCGTTAGCCTTAAAATCTTGAAAATGTGTGAACGGACAGCTAAAATCTTGCGAAAATGCGCCCCAGAGCTCTAAAATCTTGGTCTAAAATCTGAAAATCGCCGGCCTGCGGCCGGCCTCTAAAATCTTAAATTCGGCGGACTTGTATGTGCGCGCTCACCCGTTGCTTGGTGTTGCTGGCTACTCTTGAGTCCTCCTGGCTGCTCTCCGCCCACCAGCCGGCCACAGGCCGCCACCCTCGCCGGCCGGCGTCGAGAGAACGGCCAGACTCGACCGACTCTGTGTCGCGCCGCTGCCTGCTTCTCGCGCCGCTGTAGCAGCGCCAGCAGCTCGGCCGCGCATCCTTCACACACGCTGCTACAACCAAGCTGAGCGAGCCCAGTGTCGAGATCTGGTGTGAGCTGCATGTGCGCGGCGGCCGTGGCGACAGCAGGTCCACCAGACGGACCTCAAAGCTTGCCGTCGGCGTGCTGTCGTGGCGAGAGCGCGAGACCGCTGCAGAGGAGCCGAGTGCAGTGGCGAGCCAGAGGCTACCAGGGCCACCAAGTGGTAGCCCATGCCAATTCTGATCAGGGCTGTGCTTTGGTGGGGTTGTGTTTGAGCATGTGTGAAGTGGGAGTGCGTGCCAGCGGTGTCTGTGGGTGAAACAGGCGTGTGTGAGGCCGTAAGAGCCGTGGTATGAGCCAGAGTGGGCTTCATCACCCAAAATAAGGACGGTTTGGGAGAGATCAGACTTGATACTGATGGGCCTGGGCCAGGAGAGCGACAGAAAAGGCGAGGTGGTGAGCTGGGAAGCCGCGACGTCGGCACCTGGACGTGTCGCGATGAACTGCCGAAAAGCACTGTTTGCGGCTATTGCTCAAAACTTCGGGAGACAAGGCCTACATATTATGACTGCATCCATGCGCCTGGTGCATGAGGGCTGCGGGTCGGGACATTTCACGGTCGGTGGCGCCGGTGATGGCCTCCGGAAAGCCCTCGCAATCGCCTCGGATGGGGTCCACCGGGGCGCCATCTCGAGCCCTCTCCGTGTCATCACGAGCCGGTGTGAGCTTGCAGACCCGAGATAAGTGCGGTCTGGGACGGCTCAGACGTGCTACTGATGGGCCTGGGCCAGGAGGGCGACAGAGAAGGCGAGGTGGTGAGCTGAGAGGCTGGAGCGTCCGCGTGTGACCTTGTCGCGATGCAAGTGCCAAAAAGCGGCTCATGCCCCAGGCGTGCCAGCACCGCCGTTCTGCGCGGGCTCGGCGCCAACCTCGGCTCTCCAGAGGGAGCCGGCGAGGACCCAGCGCGGCCGGAGCTCGTCCGCGCCGACCCACCGCTGCTGGCCGTACCGCTCGGAGGTGACGAGGAAGGACGGCTCCTCCTCGCCCGTCGCGGGGCGGCGCTCGAGCAGCCGCACCTCCCACCAGCCGTCCTTCCACCTACCTGTGTTAGTGCCAGTGCGCGCCAGTCCCGTGCCCAGTGTATATAAATAAATAAATAAAACGGACACACCAAACAAGGGGTGGGAGAAGGACAGGGTCCCCACCTGCGCGAGCAGGATCTTGTAAGGACGATGTTGTGTGAGGCAGTCTGCTTGTTAAATTCTTCTCGCCAGCGGCCGTCACGGCCGGCCGCGAAGAGTTAGCTGCGCGCCTCGCCGTCACGAGCCCAGGCCGTCACGAGCCCACGCCACCTTCTCGGCTCCAGCCGGCATCGCAAAGGTTTCTTAGCCCAGCGAACTCCATGCTGCGACAGCTCGCGTGGCGCGGCGCGGCGCGGTTGCGCGCTCCGTTTCCCCGCCAACCGCTGCCGGCGGCCGCGCTCTACTCGCTCGAGCGGCTCGGCTATGCGGTGGTCCCCGGTTGGCTGCGCGCTGCGGACACCGCTGCTCTGCTCGCGGACGCCCTCGCGTTGGAGGCGGCCGGAGTGCCGCGCGCCGCCGGGGTGGGCGGCGTCGCAGAGAGCGAGAGCTCTGATTGGGCGGTCGAGCTCAAGACCGAGCTGAGGAGGGCAGCTTCGGTGTGGATCCACGAGCCGCCACTCTCGCTGCACGGCGCGCCGGCCGCTCGGCTGGCCCTGCTCAGCACGGCCGAGGCGCTTAGGGCCGAGCTGCTCGACGCGGGCTGCACAGCGCGGCCCCTCGACACCGAGGCGACGAGCCTCGCCTACCTCTACTACCCCGCGGGTGGCTTCTACCGGCGCCACCGCGACACGCCGCCGGCGCCGTCGCCGACGGGCGAGCACCGCGAGGTCAGCTTGCTGCTCTACCTCGACCCTGTGTGGCGGCCGGACTGGGGCGGCGCGCTGCGTATCTTTGCTAAGCCCGCGCCGGTGGACGTGCAGCCCGAGGCGGGCACACTCGTGCTGATGCACTCCCCGCTGCTGGAGCACGAGGTGCTCGAGACTTCGAGGGCTCGCCACTGTGTCGTGGGCTGGCTGTGCTCCGTCACCTGACTGAGTGTGTGTGCACCCTGTTGTCGAAATGATCATGGTGGTTGTGACGTGTATCGCGCAAGTGAGAAGCATGGTGAGAAGTGTTAAACATCATAGCGGGTGGGTAGGCCCTAAAACGGCGGGAGGGGTAGGGCTATATCGACAGAGCTTGAGGGCTCACCACCCCTCCACCCCCCTCCACGCTCCTCCCGTCGGATCGGCGTCGGGAGGGCTCCACAGGGTCCCATAGGGCTAGCGCGCTGGGAGGGGTAGGGCTATATCGACAGAGCTTGCCCGAGTGGTCGCTCACTCACGCACCGAGTCCCACTGACTCAGGGATGTATGAATGTATCGAAGGCGAAAAACAGAGTGTTGTTGTGGTGTTTGGAGAGAGAGAGAGATTTTTGTTTGTGTCAGGCGTCCAACTTTGGCTTGGCCCGTCTCTCCCTATCCTGCCTTTCCCATCCTGGCTCGTCGATCGCTGCCGCTCCCCACCATCCTGCCAGGTGCATTGTAGAAGAGCGGCTCCATTAGTACGCGGCCGATCGACCACTGCCCTCCGACGCGCACCGTTCGCTCTATGCCGCGTCTCGCTTCCTTGTAGCTTGTAGGTCACCTCAGGAGTGTGCTCCTTCTGTGCGGCTTCGTCTCCATCGTATGGTACGATCCCCGTGCGGTCGTTCCAAAAGTGGTTAGAGGAATCTGGGGTGGTCGGTGGGGAGGTGCATGAAGTCACACAGTGAGTGGAATATGCGCTCCCCATCCGGAGGTGACCGTAGCCCTCGTGGATGTATGTCATTACGAGATTGACGCCCTTGTGTGTTGATGGCGCGATCAGTCGGCCCACCTGCCTTTTGTGTAAGCTGCGGGTGAAGACCTCCACATCCTGGCAGCGTTGCCCGCCCTCTGGGTACTCTTGAATGAGCGTCTCCCTCTTTACCGCATGCCGACGCGCTTGTTGTAGCCCCTCGGCGTTAGCTGGGACCTCAAAGAAAGAATCTCACAAACAAACAATCAATCAAGAATCTCTAGGTAGTGCCGCTGCTCCAGGGCAGCCTGCCGACAGAAGAGAGACCCTCCCGCTATGTCTATTCAATGCCTTTTGTTGTGCAATCCTATTCAATCGGAAAGAGAGGAATTTTTTTGAGTGAAGGAATTGAGTAAGGAATGGCGCCGACATTCATGAAGGACGTAAAAAGTGGTCGCGTCCAGAACCGTGAACCCAACGCGGCCAAAGGATATCCACCTCGAGAACCTCGAGAGAACCGTGAAGGAAGAGACTGGCCTACCGACAATGGTGCAGCCCGCCTTCACGGCTGCCGCCGACCAGGCCGCCACGCCGTGCACTCACCGATGCGCCCGCCCCCGCCCCACAGATGCAAGCTACGCTCGCCATCGCCATCGGACTCGGGCTCACCGCCGCCGCTCCTGTCGGCACGCCGAAGATCCTGGCGTCGACGACAGACTTTGGCTTTGGCTCCAACACCGCGTGCAACTGCAACGGCGAGCCGCTCAGCAAGACGCTCATCGAGAAGCACGGCTACGTCGCCGTTGCGACTCCGGACTGGATGCTCACGCCGTTCCTCTCCATCAACACGGCGACCGCCTCCGGGGACTCGACGCCTGCCACGGCCATGGGCAAGCCGTACACATCCAACTGCGGCAACGGGAAGGGCGGGTGCGGCAAGTGCTGGAAGCTGACCACTCGCGACGAGCCCAACATCTACGGCCGCAAGACAACCTCCGACGGAACGCCGTCGGCACCTTTCAAGCAGCACGAGGTCAAGGTCGTGGTGATTGATGCTTGCGAGGACCGGAATGCATACGGCAACAACTGGCAGTGGTGCCTGCCGTTCAAGCTGGACTCTAGCCTCACAAAGGGCCTGCCGATCAACGCCAATGGCTACGCCGGACACAACATCACGGACGCAAAGTCCTTCCTGGTCGACCCCACCGTGCCGTACACTGGCTACCCGGGCGCGGGCGCAGTCACGGTCCCGTACGATTCGCTGCACCTGGGCCAGTTCAGCCACACCGACAAGGAGACTGACTGGCGGAGCGAGGAATGCTACGATGTCGCGGGCAACTGGATCTGCACCAACCTTGCCGGCCAGCCTTACCACTTTGACTTTGGCATTCAGCAGATGGACGACGACTTCCTCGAGAAGCAAGGTCCTCGAGCTTCCCTTCGCACTTGCGGTAAAACTTGTCGGCAATGCGTGCACGCTTGAAGAGAGCCTCGAGCGACTCTCCCGGGTCGATGGCGGGCGAGGCCGCCATCGAAGGCTTGGTGCCCGGCCGAGGAAAAAAATTCCCGGACGCAAGCTAAAAGTACGTGAGTGTGTGTGTGTGTGTGTCCTAGTAGTGTGACCTAGTAGTGTCCCCAGCTATGGGCGTGTCCACGTTGGAGCCAGGTGTGGTGTGGGCGCGAGAATAGCTCCGCCGTTCATGGAGGCAACCGATGCGAGTCGACTGGTGTGTGTCGTCGTGGTTTCGTATCAAGAATACTCACTCACAAGCTAAAAGTACGTACATGCTCCCAGTAAGCTAAAAATTCCGTCCTTGCACTTTAGCTTAATGAGAAATCTCTCTCTCTCACATGTACATGTACATGTGCATGTCCCTATCATTGAAAGTAGCAACCGGGTCGCGCTACACGCTCTCCGAATGGGATTTCTGCCCTGCCGCCTGTCGCGGCCCCGCCTGCCTCCCGGAGGCCCGCCCGGCCGTGCAATCCGCCGCCGGACCGCCCGGCGGGTCCAACCCGAAGCGGGCGACCGGCCGTTCGCACCGCTCGGCCGACGGGGCGAGCCCCGCGGCCCTCGATCGCTCGCCCCGGGACGTGGCCCGACCGGCCCACGCGCACGGCCTGGCCTCTACCGCCACTTTCGGCGGCGCAATTTGCGCCTTCATCGCTCTCTGGATCGTCCTGGCACCCATCGGACTCCTCCCGACGGTCGGCGGCGCCCACTCCGTGCACTTTGAGTCAGACTCGCTCTTCGGCAGGCACGCTCTTCGGCAAAAAGTCGCCGCCGGCTGTCCACGCCGAGCCAGCCAGTTGCCGGCTCGCATGGCAGCCTCTTTCTCTCGACCAGCCTCAACTTCGACACGGTCATCATTTTGTCGCTGCGTGCTCGTTGCGAGCCGGGCGGCGGTCAAAGTTTGCCCAGACGAGCGCCAGGCGATAGTACCGTCTCTGTTCGCCCTGTGCATGTCAGGCCAGGCTGCAGCGGGGCACGACCATCGTGCTGCCCTGTTGCAGCCTGACGTTTCCCACTGTGCACAGCCGCCAGAGCACCACCACCGCCCGGCATCGTGTCACGGCGAGCTTTTTCTGCACCCGTTCGCGAGGCTCTCGCGCTGGCACACTTCGGCCTTCCGCTGCTCGCGTTCGGCGAGCTCTTCTCCGCACTCCTGCCACGGTGCCGTCGCCACACACCTTCTGGCCGGCCTGAGCCACGCGGACTCGACCTCTCTCCCTCTCTGGTGCACGCCACGGGCCGCGACGGCTGCTGGCAGCCAGCCGGCGTGAGGAGGCAGCGTTGCCGGCACAGTCGAGCTGGAGTATCCGCTTCTTGATGCTTCTGCGGTCAAGCTTGACCTTATGTGACATGATATGCCACAATACTGTATGCTCTCACCCCTCAAAGTGTCGAATTTTTGTTTAGTACTGGTGACCCGACACCGGTGGCCCGATAGGCGATAGTACCGTGTGCCTTTCTTCAAACGAACGCACTTCGAGGTTCGACAATCGCTAAGATGCTTATGGGGCACCGCTGCGACTCCCTTGGAGATGCCTGAGGCCACCCCAACCAGTCCCCAAGGCCAAGCCTTACGTGGACGAATTCAACCCTACTTTTTGTTCGTCTACCCACATTAGCAACTTCGTGCTCATGTCAACGCCACGCCAGCGCCAGCCCATTCAACCCCGCCCCCATTGGGGGCGGGGCCCTTCAAGGGCTTAACTCTAGCTATGCTCTCACCCCTCAAAGTGTCGAATTTTCGTTTCCCGGTGACCCGACACCCGTGGCCCGATAGGCGATAGTACCGTGTGCCTTTCTTCAAACGAACGCGCTTCGAGGTTCGACAATCGCTAAAAGCTGCTTTTGGGGCACCGCTGCGACTCCCTTGGGGATGCCTGCGGCCACCCCAAGCACTCCCCAAGCCTTACGTGGACGAATTCAACCCTACTACGCACATTAGCAACTTTGTGCTCATGTCAACGCCACGCCAGCGCTACAGGCTAGCCTGTAGCCCATTCAACCCCGCCCCCATTGGGGGCGGGGCCCGCCAAGGGCCACATCTAGTCCTAAAGCTAAAATCACGAGAGGGTTTCCGCCGGGCATATTTCGGCCAACTCTGCGCGTCCGGCGAGTGAGTATCCAAGCAGGCGTCTGAGAATGGCTTGCTCCGTGTCGCTCGAGCGCCAAAGCAGCCGGTTCGCGCGGTGCTCCGTGGGTAGCACCTTTGGCTGCGTCGGAAGCGGGCGGGGCCGCGCCTCATCTGTCTGGGTCAGTCAAGGATGCCGCGGCAGGTTCCTGTGCGATGGCAGGGCGGTCCGGTGCGGAGAGAGCGGCCCAAGCTTGAGCGAGAACCAGTCATGCACGTGTGGCGATCTAGACGAGCAGGTGCGCGCGCCCTGCAAGAGGACCCACGCCTTCGGCCGACTGCAAGAGACGGCGATACGCGACTCTGCCTCGTGCAGCACTCCGCGGCGCTTCTCCGTGCTGCTGCCAGATTGCCTCGGCGCGGTGTACACGCAGCGCGTCAAGAATATCGGCAACATCATGCACGCCTGTCTCAACGGCATCCTCCTCGCCCGCGCCTTTCGGGTCCCCCTTTTTCGTCCACCGCTTGCAAGTTGGGACGGGGCACTGCGAGCAACGGCGGAGTATGAAGAGCTGCCGCCTGCGCCGACGCCGATGTCGGCCACAACCTGGTGTGGGCAGGATTTTGAGACGGCTGTCCAGAGAGGTGCCTACGACTTTCGCAACTCCACCTATGGGATGCTTGCGTGCAACAGGAAGAATTTGCGCTTCTTTGCACAGGAGATTGCGATTGCACGTGTGTGGCGGTCGGCGGTGGACTCGCGGCTCTGGGAGCACGGGCCAAACTATGCGTACGGGGCGGCGTTTGTGCACCACTTCCGCTTCACGTGGGCGGACCCGGTTTTCGAGAGCGAGGCGGTTCTGAGGATCGGTGCGCACGGAGCCCAGTTGAGGCCACGGAAGCCACGGAGACGCGCCATCCTTTTCCGTTGATCTCTCGTACACGTCGGCAGCACGCACGCGTACACACGTCTCTCACGCCACTGCCAGTCGGTCTTCCACCCTCTACCACGGAGCATCAGCCGCACGCACGCAAGCGCGCACCGCTGTAGGCGTGCACTTGCGGCACCGCATGGCGTGCCTTGATGGCAGCGAGCTTGTCGATGACGTGCTGGCCGCCGCCACGCGGCTTGCCGGCGGGCGCGATTTCGTGCTGCTCGTGGCCAGCGACCGGAGGAGCTCCCTGAAGCTCCTGCGCGCGCGGGGCGTGCGGATGGTGGCCGTACCGCGTCTACAGTCCACCTCCACCGACAAAGTGGCAGAGCACGGCGAGGACGTCGGAGAGACGGCGATGCGCGACATCCACCTGCTCTCCTTCGCGCACCACCTCATCGGCGTGCACCGCCAGATGCACCACCGCCCCATGTCGACCCCCTGTCTCTCATGTCTTTGCTAACCACTCCTAGGCTCGTACGGCTCCACCTTCACTCTCCTCATCCAAGAATTGATTGCATACCAACAGCGCAACGCGACGGTCACCTATTGTGAGCCAGCCAACCCGGCCAACAGCTCGTGGTGCGGCAGCGCGCTCCCCCTGCGCGGAGACTGGCACGTGTCGGAGTACCGCTTCCCGATCGATCGTGAGGGGGTACGCATCATGCGAAGGGTGGCTGGACCCCAAGCGACCTTCACCAGCGGCTCTACGGCTGGTCGTACCGCCACACCCGCGTGCGAAGCGTTTGAGAGAGCTGGCTGAGGGATGATGCGAGATCGCGCTGACTAGGCAACACAGCCGCACGGCCTGCACGCGTGGCATCATCAACGCCACCCCTGGATGCATGGGTGGCAATACCACGGCAAGAGTCTGGGTCTCGGGGGCTTGCCGAGGCAAATTCCTCTGGCTCTGCAACGGGGTTGCCGTCTTGTGCGGATTTGCGCTCAGCCTCAGGGGCACCAAACGGTATCAGGAGTGCGATTGCGCCAGCAAAACGTCCGTTCAGACATTGCGCTGAGCACGTCACGCCATTATAGCTCGACCCCTCGCCGAAAAAACGTACATATACTACACACAGTGCCACACTGCACACAGGTTAGTGTCGTCGCAGCCGTTAGCGTAACGACGTCGTCACTAACGTGTCCCCAGCCGTAACGTCTCTTTTCTCTCTTTCCACTCAAATAGAAAGACGCTCACAAATAGACGCCTATGCCGGGAGGCTGCTTTATCTGCAGTCTGCACGACCGGACGGAGCGCGGCGCGCGTACTAGGATGGGTTTGAGATTTTCACACAGAACAATACACGGAACAAAGTAAAATCCCTCCGCGCGTCGTTGATGGCCCGGCAAGCAACAGTGGCGCGGGAGGACCACCCCACGCCCCACGCGCTCGCGCCACGGCCGTTGGGCTCACGGCCACGCGTCGTCCCCCCGCCAGACCCCACAGAGGGGGGCGCCTGCAGGGTGTCATCTCTGCCTGCTGTCCGTTTTATGAAGCCCGCTCGATTGTGTGGAGTGTGTGGAGTGTGGTTGATCCGCCCGCCGTTCGCTTTCGTTACCCAGGTTGCACAAAGTATTTAGCTCGTCGCATCTCGCCTGCCGGCAGGGGGCGCACATCGAACTACTCTTGCTGTAGAATGAGAGCGGCAGCAATCCTGCTGCTCTCGCTGTCTGTGGTGATCGCCGACGTCATCTGCTCAGAAGACATTGGGAGGAAGAGAATTGGCGAGGGCGAGACTGTCGTGCTGAAGGACTGCGCAACAGCAGGCTATGTCAACCTCCGCTGGGACGTGATAGAAGAGGTTCTCGAGCGTTCGCGGCGAGAGCGGCGAAATCGAGATGTGGGGTGAGTTCGCAGATCACCCAAATTTAAAGTATTTCGAGATCGATGGGGAAGACTTCACCGCGCTCCGTGGCAACCCGGTGACGGGGTACAACTCAGAAGCTTTCGGCCGCGGAGGTTCTACTGTGCAGTTCACGGTCTACTGCAGAGACGACAACAGGGCGTGCGCGGGGAGTGCCTTTGGACGTGCGGGAGGGAAGACGGAGGCGCAAACTGCGAGAAGGAGATGTCGTCCAGCGCCATGTCCGACCTGTAGCCCGGTCCCGTCCGGCCGTTGAAGCGCACCTGCGTCGTCGAGGCGGGCAGGACGACTGCCGCGTCGAGCCAGCTATTGCCCTGGTCGCCAGCCCTGCTCCAGAGCGACGACCAGCCCGTCTCGCTGTTGTAGGCCTCGAAGGAGAGGGTGCCCATGTCCGAGCCGTACATGTGGTAGAAGAAGGAGAGGGTGGCTTTCTGCTGGAGCGAGAAGAGCGGGCTCTCGAGCTGGTGCAGCTTGTTGAAGCGACTACTGGCCTCGGTGTAGAGATAGTAGCCCAAGCCAGTGGCGTGGTCGCCGCTCGGGCCTGTGTTGGACGATCCCGTGCCTCCGATCGTGCGCCACCAAGAGTACCCGTCCGGCGCGGTGTCGGTCCAGGCGCAAGTTCCGACCTCAAAATCGCAGCTCAGCTCCACCATGGGGGCTGCCAGAGGGGGCGGGGGCGGGGATGGGGGCGGGGGCGCAGCAGGGGAGGCAGGAGCCGAGGGTGCCCGGCTTGGCGCGAGCGGCGACCGCAGACCGCGCTCGTTTCTCCGCCTCCTTCCACGTCTTGGCCGCGATCTGCAATTCTTTGTGAGCAGTCCTGCGCGTGATGTCGCCGCTCGTGCAATGGTTCAGCCAGCCTGAGTTCCCATTCTGGGTTGGTCGCGGGAGCACGCAGAACACCCCGCTGCAGATGTCGCATCGGTGGAAAGCGTGGTCGGCTAGCGCATCGTCGGTGTCGGCGGAGGATGGGTGAGCGGCAGCGCAGTGCTCGGCGAGGTGTCGCCGATCCGGGAAGGGTGTGGTTGCAGCCGTCAATGGGGCACTTGATGCCTCCGACTGGTGCGTTGTAGCCGTTGTACTTCGCCGCAAGGTCTTGGACCCTGTTGGTCGCTACGACGGCGTTGACAACGGTGATGTCAACCTCTCACAGACCAGCGCATAGCGCCATAGGACGTATTTTCTTCTCATAACAAGGCTGTGCTCTGTGTGTCTGTGAGGACGCCGTGCACCAATGGGCAATGGCGCGCTAACCTCGTCCGCGAGCGCTGTCCAGACACCAGAGCTGCACCGACAGTCGCTGCAGCGCAAACGGCATCCATGTATTCGCGCCCTGACCACGACGTCTGGTCGTACTGAGAGTCATGAACCATGGGAAGTAAAAGAGGAACTAAAACCAACACTACGGCTTTAAGCAGAGCCGCCGCGCCCCGCGCCCCGCCCGCCCCGCCCACCGCGCCCGCCACGTCCACGCCCCCCTCGCCCGCCTCGCCCACTGCGCCCCCCTCGCCCGCCTCGCCCACCGACCGCCGCCGTGGCGCCCACGGGCTGAGCCTGGGGCGCGGGGCGCGAGGGCGGCTGGTGGACAAACGTCGTCTGCGCCGCCACCAGCCGCCCAGTTGCGGCGATGGGCAGCGCCGGCTGGCGGCAGGCCGGGCAGTTGCTGTCGCGCTCCAGCACGCGCGGCGCACACGTCTCGCAGTACAGCGCGTGGCCGCACGCGAAGCGGACCGAACGCAGCGCGTTCCATGGCTGTGGACGGCGCCCTTCGTCACTTTCCAAATTCACCTTGTTTGTGCCTCCATGCGGCGCATCTCCCTTCCCAGTTTTCGTCGGCACGTTCGCACGCGCAGCGAGCCAGTATTGGACCAGTTGGACCAGGCGCAGCGAGAAGACAGTCGAGACCAGCTGCGCGTGGCGGCCCAGGCGCTGATCTCGGCAGTCAACGCCGGGAACGCGCCGATAAGCGAGTTGACCGAGATTATCCAGATGCTCAGCGTGGCGCAGCGGATGCCGGACACCGTCACGAGTCCCTGCTGCGCCGCCAGCGCGGGAGAAAGTGCGGCGGCTCAGAGCCCGAGCGCGGGCGACGGGGCGCACCACGACTATCTCTCCGAATACTCATCCTCCGCAATCGTTGCGAGGCCTTGGGGCGGGGGGCGGGCTCCTGCGCCCCCTGTCCGTTCCGGGACTCCGGCCGAGTACCCTGATCGCTCGCCCATCCGTGGCTTCCTCATTGACCTGGACGGGAGAGTCGCAGTGGGGCGGCGGAGGAGGCCACAATTGGCACCTCTCGGACTCACGGCCCTCCGAATAGGACGATGTACGAACCCGAGGGCCTCCTCCCCGGTGCCGCCGCCTTTTATGACTGGTTGAATGCCTCGCGTACGCCGCACGTCTTCCTCTCCAACACGGGCGCCAAGAATTCGGGCGGCGTGCAGAAGAAGTTCGGCTCGCCGCCGTTTGAGCTCAGCGAGAAAAAGGTGCGCCGCCTTGAATGCCGTCCTGGGGCTCCCTGGAGTTGCGAAGTCTACCACACCTTGCCTTAGGTGCCCCTCTCGTGCATCCTCACCGCCGCGGAGACACAGGTCGACTACCTGCTCAAGGAGGTGCCCCGCGGCGCGCGTCTCTTCGTCGTGTCCGGCGGCAGCGGCACGTGGCGCGAGGACCTCCTCTCGCGCGGCGGCGCCGAGGGCGCGGCGCTGGTTGGGACGTGGGACGTGCGCACCTCGCTGTCGGCTGGCGAGGCCAAGGCGTGGGCGGCGCACCAGGCGCTCTGCCGGCACACTGCATCAAAGGCGGTGTGGGTCGTGTTCTTTCACGACGGCGAGGTGGGCGGCTCCGGCTCAGAGACCAAGGACTGGAGCTTCGAGGTCATCAAGATTGCAGGCTTTCGGCCTGCTCTAACGCCCCCCCCCCCCCCCCCCCACACACACACCCTCTCGCCCCCGACCCTAACCCTCGAGCAGGCTTCCTGCTCTCGCACGGCGCGCAGCTCGTCTACACAGCGGACGACGCGTACAACCCCTCCGTCGACCCGGACCACCCCGGCCTCGTCTTCCCGCTGCCCGGGCCCGGCAGTAGCAAGCAACTGTACATGAACGAGCGACACCCTCTCACCACGTCTCGAATGGCTAAACATAGGCCCGGGATGTTCGCCGGGATGATGCGCACGCTGATGTACCCTGCGGGCAGCGAGTCGGTCGCGTGCGCGGGCAAGGGCGGCAACAGGGGCGGCGAGTACATGATGGAGCGGGCGCGGCAGATGCTCGTCGCCCAGGGCCACGACGGAGACCCGTCCACAATCTGCATGGTGGGCGACCGCTTCGACACCGACATCCGCGCAGGCGTCGCTGCGCTCCGCGTGTAGTAGTAAGCAAAACATTGCACCCTGAAATCATGGCCTCGGTGGCCTCTGCCGGCTCGAGCACTAACCCCTCGTGGCGTCTCTGCACCGTGGCATACCCCCCCCCCCTCCCCCCCAGGCCTCTCCGCCGGCTTCCGCACGTGCTTGGTTTTGAGCGGCTGCCACAATCTCGACGCCCAGCGCCACTACCCTTCGGACGTCGCAGACTATTTCGCGAACGGCGTCGGAGAGTTGGTGCCGCAGGCGGCGCGGCCGGACAGCCTGAGAGAGGAGAGCCTCACAGGCTGGGTGGGCACCTCAGCCAGTTCACGGCGGGGGGCGCGCCCGCAAGTGTCGCCCGCGGAGGAGCTGGTGGAGTGGACTCTCTCGCAGTCGAGCCTGATCCGCTCGGGGCGCGGTGACGCCGCCCGCGCCGCGCTGCGGCCGGTGCTGCAGCGGTACTTTGACGCGATCGACGTCAACGGCGATGGCGTAGTCGATGAGGCGGAGCTCATGAGCGGGTTGGAGCAGGTGGGGCTAGGCAGGCTGGTGCGGCACAGCGGCGGCGGCCTCTCCTCGTCCCAGTTCGTGCGCCTTGTCGAGGAGGCGAGGCCTCGCCGAGATTGCGCCGAGATCGCCCGTGAGATGGCAGCGAGAGCGTCAGACACGCCTCGCGGCCTGATAACCGTGGCCTCCCCTGCCCGACCCACCGCGCAGTCCCTATGCGAGTGCGGCGTCGGCGAGTCGACACAAAGTCGGAAGCGCGCCAAGACACCGCTTCAGCACCTGTGCCGCACCCTCCCGGGCGAGAATGGCTTGTCGCCCCTCGCGTCCCGCGTTGCCGCCACCGCCACTAGCACTGGTGTCGCAATGGGTGTCGCGGCGTCCTCGGCATTGGGGTGGTGGGAAGTTCGCGCCGAAGGCTCATCATCTACATGACAGCCGGCCGCGTGACAGCCGGCACCGCGACAGCGCCAGCCGCGGCCGCTCCGCCTACGGCGCGCGCGGCGACCGGCGCGGATCGGAGGGCGAGCGGGCGGGCGAGGGGTGGGGCGAGCGGGGAGGGCACGACCGGTCGGAGCGGCACAAGCTGCCGCGGTACGAGATGGGCGCGTATGGCAGCGCCTGAGGAGGCGGCGCACGCCCGCGGAGCATCCTCGAGGGTTCGACATGCGCCGCGGGGGGGCGCGCCGAGACGGCGCGGCATCGAGGCGCTCCCGCAGACTGCGCTGCCTCGGCACGCTGCCTGCCGAGGCGCGCGCACTTTGCACAAGCGGCGAGGCAATGTCGAGAGGGCAGAGGCGGGGTAGGCAAGCCCATGTTGCGATGGCAGAGAGAGCGGGGTAGGTCATGTTGCGAGGGCAGAGGCGGAGTAGGTGGAGCTCATGTCGAGAGAGGCTGGGTAGAGAGAGTAGGGTAGAGAGAGGCTGGGTAGCGGGGGAGGGTGACGAGGCATGCGCCTCGCGCCCGCCCACCAGAAAGAGAGCGCGCCGATCAGAGAGTGGCGCGTCTGCGCCTTATGCGCCTAGCGGTAGCGGAGGGGGGGAGAGATAGATCAGAGACTGAGGTGTGAGGACCCGTAAGTGATGTCCCACATGTTCGGCCTGCCGTCGGGCCAGGAGGCTCCTCAGTGGGCGTCTGTTTTAATTTGCATAATCCATTAAGTCAAATTCTGTCAAACACGTCACGCGGGATCCCCCAGGGCCCCCAGGGCCCACAGGCCCTAGCTGGTTGCGAGGGACGACGACGCCCGCCCCCCTTGTCCGTTCTAGGTTAAAGCCGTAGGTTAGAGTACATGTTTTGCCAACAATACACCTAAAACATGTACATGTGAAGGGTGTGGCCCGTGAACAAAATCCGGGGACGCGACCCACCTCGCCACAGACGGTCCCGCGCCTCGCCGCTATGACGGGGACACACCCCGCACCGTCCGCCGTGTCCCCGTCTTTGTCCGGAGTGAAAAGTCCAACGCGCTCGTCGGTGACGGCGTCCCCGGATTTCGCCGCGCTCGGCGAACCTCGACAGCGCTTTCGGTGGCACGCATCTCTTTGCGCCTGAAGCTTGGAGAGCAGCTCCTCTGCTGCTCACACGCTCTGCACAGTTGGCACAGCCTACTGTGCGGCTGCCACAGCTGTGACAGCGATGGGCTCGCCCTCACTGGCCCTCAGTCACTTGTGCTGCGGCTTGTGTGAGCGACACTGCTCGACGACTGCCGGCACACTGTGAGACCGTGGGTGTGAGGTTAAACCACGCTACCAGCGCTTGGTCACATCGAGGTCAGATCCTTCTACTCTGTTGATGACAAGACTTGTCTACTGGCTGGAGCCGAGCAGGAGGGCCCAGCGCACAACCCCTGTCCAACTCAGGGTCCACACCCCGTAGGAAGGTGAAGAACAGCCAGGCTCGGACTGGACACCAACGCGGTATGGGTGGACGCGAGACAGATGATCAGTAACCAGCCTCCGGCGGGGCCCCCCGCTACCATCCAAACCCGAGTACAAAGCGCGCCTCCTGCGCGCCTCTCCGAGGCGCTGCGCAGATGGTCTACGAATCATAGAGGCTCAAGTGACAACACCTGAGGCAAACCCCACTTTGGGACCTATTTGAGGCGGTGTGGCGGCTCTCACAGGGCACGGGAAGCTCTCCCGCCGCGTCTGCGTGGCCCGCCCGAGCCGCGGGGAACGGCGCGCGCCCCTCCCGGCGGAGCTGGGTGCGGCAGACGGGCCCACGGGTCGGTTCCGGGCCGATTTGGGGCCGTTCTGTCTAGTCCTGGGTCAAAATCGAGCTAGACAGTTAAAAATCTCGCCCCCACGGATGGTACTTTTTGATTTTTTGAGCCACGATCGTCGACCGGGCCCGTGAGGCCATGGGAACGCCCTCGGATTGTACAGCACCCTCCACTAGCCACAACCGCGGGCCCTCAACCGCGTATCGGTGTCGCGGCAAAATAGCCTTCAGACGCTGTCTCGTCGTTATAAATCGGCCAATCTGGCCCCTCTGCCACAAGTTTTGCTTTGGGACGCACCGCAGTACGGCGGAGTCGAGATCCGGCGCGCAAACATCAAAAGTACCACGAATCGGGCCCGGCTAGACCTGCCACACCGGAGGCGCGCAAAATGGAGGCGATTTTGTGGTGGTAAAGCGCAAGATGGCCAGAACGGGGCGCCGCGCGCTCGGGAGCGCTCGCCGCTCGCAGGCCAACTCCTCCCCAGCACGGTGCGTGCGTGCGCTCAGGTTGAACTCGATGCCGCGACTTCACAGCCTCCGCCGTGAAGCTGCAGCGCCGAATCGGACGCTTTGGCAGCGCTTCGCCGGCTGTCATCCCAGTCCATGGTCGCTCCACATCGATTCCCAGGCGTGCCCGCACGCTCCTCAGGGGAGTGGGCACGCCTCTTGCTATCCTGAAGCGCGCGTCAAGCCCGCTCGACCGTGAGCTTGCTCAGCGAACAGTTTTTCAACAGACGTTGAGCGACGGGCGTGAATCTCCCACACACTCGCCAACTCCTGACTGAGCAGGCCTAGTACCCACGTGATAGCCCCACTGATCCATCCCATGCGATCAGGCGCCGCTCGGACCCCATCTTCGAGCAGGATTCCTCGCGGCAACACAACTCGCCGCTCTCGATGTGCGCGCTAGGCAGTCTCAACGCCGATTACTGCCGAGCGCGCACGACTCGTCGGCGTACCGGCGTGCCGCTGGCATACTACGCGACGGTGGAGGCGCGTGGGCTTGCTCAAAAGGCATGCATCTGTCGGAGAGCGTGCCGCAAGACCTGATGTGCCTCCGCTCCAGGTGTGTGGCAGTTCGATGGATCCAGCCCAGCGACCTCCACGTGACGATTGAGGACTGCTCTTCCCCTTCGGCCGAGCCTCCAGTCCCTGCCACCGTGCACTGGCGCCAGCGAGCTGCATTTACATCCCGCACGCGCGATCGGCAGTCGAGTTACAACCCGCAGCTGTGCTGTGTGCGCGCGCACTCGAAACGTGGTTCGGCGATCTCTCGGCGACCACTCGTCGACTCGCGCTCGGACGCGAGGTGCGTGCTCGCCTGCCTCCCCCGGGAAGGACACGGCCATTTTCAGCGAGATCTGTGGATCATCCTCACCACCCTGCCCTCACGCCACCCAACCCGTCCGGCTGCTGCCATACTGGGACATGAGTGCAATATTTGTGCTGCCCTCGCCATCCGACGCGTGTGCTCCGCTCCCCGCAGGCGAGGATCGCCGTCGCGCACCAACACGCTTCGTCCGGGAGGCGCGCGGCGCGACCCGCGTTGCGAGAGCGTCGGCGGAGCCCGCGTGCCGGCCCTCACTCTCTGGGCCGGCGCGGGGCCCCCCGGAGGCACCGTGCGCCGCGCAGCAGTGCGGAAACGGGGCTCCGGCTCCGCTAGTCTCAGCTAGGACCAACTTACCGAATGGTTACGGTTGGTTAGAGGGCAGATTTGGAGAGATCTCGAGGAGTACACACAGATAGACCCTCCAACCATCAGAAAACTCCAACCTGATCGGTCGTACTGACCGCCGACAGATCACTCCCCAGACAGCAGACACCAAGGACCGCCGCAAGCGGCGTGGCGTGGGGCGGTTGAGCATCCCTAGAGGCGTCACCACATGCTGGCCCTGCCCACTCCGCCGTATTCGCTATTCCGCCGTAACATGTCGCCGACGCCTCCCTGCCCACTCCCACCCGTGATGCGAGACGCACCCCTACTTCTTCTCGTAGGACGGCAACGCGTCGCACCCGTCGCCCGTGTAGCCGTCCTCGTCGACGAACGACAGCAAAATCTTCTCGATGTCGTAGTACCGGCCGCCCGGCTTGAACATCTCGATGTGCTTCTGCCACTTGGCGTCGGGCCCCGCCTCGCCGAAGCGCCCCTCGTGCCACTTGACGATGTCGGAGCAGTCCACGCCCGCGCAGAAGGCCCGTTGCTGGAAGGTCTTGATCGTCGCCGCCGCGCCCGCCGAGAGCAGCGGCATGATCGTCACGTGCTGATAGAACTGCCACAGGTTCTGCACCGGGTCGTCGTTGCAGAGGAAGTTTTGGTCGTGGCTGCGTTCGCGCGCGCACGGGCGGTGAGAAGGCGGCGGCGGTGGCGCGGGCGGTGGCCGGCCTGCACCTGTTGACGACCTCGAGCTCGGCGAGCGCCGCGCGCTGCGCGTCGTCGATCGTGATCGTCTTCCCGTCGTCGAGGAGGTCGGGGAAGGAGATCGTCGAGCCGAGCGGCGCGTGGAGCAGCCCGTCCGACGCGTACGCCGTCTTGTGCGCCGAGGGGAAGAGGTAGATGAGCTCCTCGGCGCCGGCGCCGAGCTTCTCCTGCCACACCGGCCGCATCTCCGCCGGCTTCACCGCCTGGAGGCCGTCGCCGCGGCGGTACGACGCGTGGAGGAGGCCCGCGACGCAGACGTCTTCCTGGCATCCCCACTCCTTCAGGAGGAGGTAGCACGAGATGAAGTGGTCGGCGATCGTGCGGTCGAAGCCCGAGTGGAGCGCGTGCGTCACCTTCTGCTCGATCGTCTTCGCGCCCGACTCCTCGATGATCTCCATCAGGTGCGCCGGCACGTCGCCGGTGGAGATCTTCAACCGCTCCTCGCGCTGGCGCATCTTCGTGACGCCCTCCGCCGACACCTCGAGCTGCGCGCTCTCAATCATCCACTCGTAGAACTCGTCGGCGCACACCGATCCGCCCGCGTCCTTGTCCATCTCGGTGAACATCGCGGCCTTCACCTCGGGCGTCCAAGCCACCGAGGAGAAGTACGGCGCGAGCATGTCGAGCTCCTCGTAGTCGATCTCGCCGTTGCCGTCGCGGTCGACCTCCTCGAAGATGTGGTTGACCATGCCGCGCGACATGCCCTGTGGGAGCAAATGGTGTCAGGAAATTGCGCAGATCGCGCAATTGTGGCGGGATGCGCACCGAGAGCCGCTCCTTCACAAACTCGGTCTGGCACGAGGCGACCTCGAGGCCGGTCGCCGTCGAGTACACGGGTGCCTCCATGGAGACAGCCGCGCGCGAGGGTGTCATGGACGCACGTGCTGGCAGGACGTACGCAGCCGACGAGCCCGTGGTCAGCGCTGCGATCATGTTGGGACACAGAGATGCAATTTGGGCCACAGAGGATCGGTTTCGTCGACGGCGGCGGGGGAGGAGGTGTGAAGGGCGTCTTGGGTCCGTGGTTGTGTTTTTGTGTGAAGGGCGAGGTGTGAACGGCGACGGCATCGCCAGATAAAAAACCCGGGACTGTCTGCTCCCGATACAAACTTCTTTATCACGCCCCTCCCCCTAAACAACCAGTTATAATACTCATATTGTAGTCACACACACACACACACACACACACACACACACACACCGGCGGCGATTGCAACGGCGGAGCACGCCCTCGCGGAGTAATCGGCCTTAGCAGACGTCACACAGGCGCTCCTCGGCCCTAGCCGTCTCCTCCACCTCCCCCGCCGCTTCGACTAGCGCCTCCAGCCGCGGCAGCGCCTCTGCGAGCGGCATCCGCCTCTTCTTCCTCACGAGAGCCAGCCCGACCACCAGCCGCGCCAACTCCTCGGCCTGCGCCGCCGACCAGCCCGCGTCGGCCGCCGCGATCGATCCTTCCGCCGTGTCGGGCTCCTCAAGCGCATCATCGCACTCGTCGAGCAAGCCGACGGCGCCGCGGCCGGTCAGGGCGACGACCAGCGTGATGCCGAGCGCATAGCCGTCGGTCAGCACTGACGCCTGCCCGCTCTGCGAGATGATTGGGTCCATGTATAGCTTGCCGAACAGGCGCTGCGTCGACAAGTGCGAGACCTGCTGGTTGCCGCCGGCCGTCGCCTCTGCCGCGCGCGCGAGGCCCACGTCGGCGAGGTAGCCGTTGCCGCGCTCGTCGAGCAGGATGTTGCCCGCCGAGACGTCGCGGTGCAGGATCATCGGAGAGAGCGTGTGCAGGTAGTGCAGCGCGCTCGCGGCGTCAGGGCGACGTGGTCGAAATGGAGTTCCAGCGGACCTTGGAGCTGGCGCGGGAAGCTTCGCGGTACACGCTCGACTTGGAGGTGAGGCGGCGCGTCCTGCTGCGCGACGGTACGGGCGAGGGCGACGGCGAGGGAGGTGAAGGTGGCGGCGGAGGCGGCGAGGGCACCGGCGAGGGTGACCGCGGGGGAATGGCGCTGCTGGGCGGCGGCGCCGCTGTCGTCCTTTACGGCGGTGAGGAAGCCGAGCGGATTCAATTCACGACTTCTGCTGCGACGGCGGCGGCAGATGCGGCGGCGCACAAAGCGACCGCTGCTGGACTATTGCCGGCGGCAGCAGAGGCGGCGGGCGACGCGGCCGGCTCCGCTATCCTCTCTGGCGTGACGGGGGAGGTGTCGGCAGAGGCGGGCGCCGCGGCAGGCAGGAACGTGCAGGCGATTCTCGACGAGTGCGGAGATGAGGTAGCGGCGCTTCCTGTAGCTAATCGCGCCGGAAAAAGCCCCCTCCGCAGCTCGACTCGAGAGTCGAGCTGCGGAGGGGGCCGTGTGTGTGTTTTTTTAGTTCGCAAAATTTTTTAACAAATTTTAAAGCAATAACTCCATTCGTACAGGGGCAGTACAGGTGGTGTGTGCGCCATAAGTCTAGCAGTGTGTGCAGCAGCTAAGAGGGATTCGCTCGAGCGGCGGCGATCGCGGCGGAGCGACCGCGGCGGTCGCTCTACGCTCACGCGGTCACGCCGCGGGGTCGTAGGCGAGGTAGGGGCCCATCCACCGCTCCGCCTCCTCCATGCTCATCCCCTTGCGGCTGGCGTAGTCGGTGATCTGGTCCTTGCAGACCTTGCCGACCTGGAAGTAGGTGGAGCACGGGTTGGCAAAGATGACGGCGGAGACCGATGCGGCGGGCAGCATGGCAAACGAGTCGGTCATCGTGATGCCCGTCGCCTTCTCCGCGTCGAGCAGCTCCCACAGGAAGGCCTTCTCGGTGTGGTCGGGCTGCGTCGGGTAGCCGGGCGCCGGCCGGATGCCCTGGTACTTGACCTTGAGCATGTCGTCGGCCGAGAGCGCCTCGTCGGGCGCGTAGCCCCAGAGCTCCTTGCGCATCTTGTGGTGCAGCAGCTCGGCAAAGGCCTCGGCGAGGCGGTCCGCCACCGCCTCCATCATGATGCCCTGGTAGTCGTCGCCCTCGGCGCGCAGCTTGGAGCAGACCTCCTCGCACCCAAAGCCGCACGACACGGCGAAGCCGCCGACGTAGTCCTTGACGCCCGACTCCTTGGTGGCGACAAAGTCGGAGAGCGCGAGGTAGTGGTCGTCCTCGCGCTCCTCCTGCTGCCGGAGCGTGTGCAGCACGCCGCGCACCGCGCCCGAGCCGTCCGCCGCGTACACCTCGATGTCGTCGCCGACCGCGTTGGCCGGCCAGATGCCGACGACGGCGCGCGCCTTGAGCGTCTTGTTCTTGATGATGTCGGCGATCAGCGCCTCGCCGTCGGCGTGCAGCTTCTTCGCCTCCTCGCCCACCGTCTCGTCGTTGAAGATCTTCGGGTAGCCGCGGTTGGGGTACTTGCCGCGCAGCTGCCAGACCTGGAAGAACGGGTTCCAGTCGATGTACGGCAGCAGCTCCTCGAGGGGGTAGTCCTCGTACACCTTGGTGCCGACCAGCTGCGGCGTCGGCGGCGTCGCGTCCTTGCCCCACTTGACGCCGAGCCCCAGCTCGCGCGCCTCCTCCAGCGTCTTGAACTTGCGCGAGGCGAGCGAGGCGTAGTGGTCCTCGCGCAGCTCCTCGTACTGCTCGTTGACGTCCTCGACCATCTCCTCGCGCTGGTCGGGGTTGAGCAGCGCGGAGCAGACGCCGACGGCGCGCGACGCGTCGAGCACGTGCATCGCGACGCCCGAGTACATGGGCGCCACCTTGACCGCCGTGTGCATCTTGGACGTGGTGGCGCCGCCGATGAGCAGCGGGATCTTCATGCCCAGCCGCTCCATCTCCTTGGCGACGGCGACCATCTCGTCGAGGGAGGGCGTGATGAGGCCCGAGAGGCCGAGGATCTGCGCCTTGTTCTCGCGGCACGCCTCGAGGATGTTGAAGCACGGCTGCATCACGCCGCAGTCGATCACCTTGAAGTTGTTGCAGCCGAGCACGACGCCGACGATGTTCTTGCCGATGTCGTGAACGTCACCCTTGACGGTGGCGAGGACGACCGTGCCCTTGCCGCACTGCTCCTCCTCCTCGGCGAGCCCCGCCGCCGCGCGCTCCGCGGCGCGCTTCGTCTTCTCCGCCTCGAGGAAGGGGAGCGTACTACTTTACATAACAAGATGGATGCATTGTTTGTACGACTAATACTCTTAAATAACGACAACGAAGTTTCATGCTGAAGGCATCCTAGTTCTATAATCTTGGAACGTCGCGTGTAGTTGCTCGAGCGGCGTGGCGAAGAGCTGGCGCGCCTCCTCCACGTCCTCGTCCGTGAACTCGGAGAGCCCCTTGACGAGCGAGTAGGTGAGCCGCTCCTGCGGGCGCGAGGCGTGCGGCGGTGAGGGCCGCGGCGGGCGAGGGCAGCGGGGAGGGAGGGCAGGGAAGAGAGGTGGCGGTGGGGAGAGGCGGGGGCGGGGGCGAGGCGCTCCTTGATGGGCTTGTTGCGCCACTCGGCCGCGTCCTTCTTCACCACCTTGCCGCCGCCCGCGTCCTTGCGCTCCTTCTCCTCCTCGGCAAACTTGAGCAGCCGCTCGACGTGGCCGCCGTCGGCCGACTCGTTGAGGACCACCTCCTCGCAGTACTGGCGCATCGGCTGCGGGATGTCCTCGTAGATGGGCATCGCGCCCGCGTTGACGATGCCAAAGTCCATCCCGTTCTGGATGCAGTGGTACAGGAAGATTGCGTGCATCGCCTCACGCAGCGCCGTGAGCCTGCGTGGGTGCGTACGCCGACATGAGGGCGGGAGTACCGTCTCGTGCCGTGTATTCGGAGCACCGCGTGAATACGAGGGAGGCGAATACAGCGAATACGGCCGAGTACGGCAGACTACAGTTGACTACGTGCCCTCTCGAGCGCTGGTTGGGAGACAATAAATCCGTATTCCGCTTCTAGCGCCGTGAGCCCGCGAAAGCCGAAGGAGAGGTTCGAGACGCCGCCTGAGATGTGCGCGCCGGGCAGGTTCTCCTTGATGTACTTTGTGGCGAGGATGAAGTCCTTGCCGTAGTTGTTGTGCTCCTCGACGCCGGCGACAATGGTGAGGATGTTGGGGTCAAAGATGATGTCGTGCGGCGGGAACTCAACCTCGGGGCCGACAAGGATGTCGTACGCGCGCCTGAGGTGACGCGAGATGACATGAGATTGCGCGAGGCCGAGGCACGACAGGGGCGCGCATCTCGGGGAGGGAGAGGGAGGGAGGGAGGGAGAGGGAGGGAGGGAGGGAGGGAGGGAGAGAGGGAGGGAGAGAGGGAGAGAGAACGAGAAGAGAGAGAGGAGAAGAGAGAGGAGGGGAGATGGCATAGGCGGCGCGCGCTTGCAGATGCGGCACTTGTCCTCGTACGTGGCCGCCTGGCCCACCTCGTCGAAGGCCATCACGACGACCGCAGCGCCGAACCGCTTGACGATCTTGGCGTTCTTGATGAAGGCGGCCTCGCCCTCCTTGAGCGAGATGGAGTTGAAGATGCACTTACCCTGGCAGCACTTGAGCCCCGCGACGCCGATGTGGAACTTTGACGAGTCGACGCAGATGGGCAGCTTGGAGACGTCGGGCTCGGGGATCAGCATGTTCAGGAACTTCTTCATCGCGTACTCGCCGTCGAGCAGGCCTTCGTCCATGTTGACGTCGATGACCGTCGCGCCCGACTCGGCCTGCGCGAGCGCAATCTCGAGCCCCTTGTCGTACTTGCCGTCGAGGATGAGCTTCTTGAACTTGGCCGAGCCGGCAATGTTGCACCGCTCGCCGATGTTGACGTAGCCGAGGTTCGCGTCGACGGTGATGGCCTCCAGCCCGGAGAGGCGCATCTTGTCGCACAGCGGGTTGCGCACGTGCGGCTTGAACTTTTCGCGGTCGAGCATCTGCGCAAGCGACGCAATGTGCTCCGGGGTGGTGCCGCAGCAGCCGCCGAGCATGTTGACGAGGCCCAGCTCGGCGAACTGGCGCACCGCGTCGGAAAACATCTGGGGCGTGTCGTCGTACCCCCCCATGGCGTTGGGCAGCCCGGCGTTCGGGTACGAGTGCACAAAGCACTCGGCGACGCCCGCGAGCGCCTGCATGAAGGGCAGCATCTGCGGCGCGCCGAGCGCGCAGTTGAGGCCGATGCAGAGCGGCTTCGAGTGCTGCACCGAGACGTAGAAGGCCTCGGTGGTCTGGCCGGAGAGCGTGCGGCCGGACATGTCGACGATGGTGCCCGAGATGATGACGGGCAGCCGCGGGCAGCCCGACTCCTCGTAGTACTCGTCGATCGCAAACAGCGCCGCCTTGGCGTTGAGCGTGTCGAAGATGGTCTCGACGAGGATGATGTGCACGCCGCCGTCGATCAGGCCGGCGACCTGCTCCTTGTACGCGGTGACCACCTCGTCCCAGGTGCAGTTGCGGAAGCCGGGGTCCTCCACCGACGGCGAGATGGAGAGGGTCCGGTTGGTCGGCCCGATTGCGCCGCAAACCATCCGCGGCTTGTGCGGCTCCAGCTGGGTCACCTCCTTGGCGGCGTCGACGGCGAGCTCGGCGGCCACCTTGTTGAGCTCGTAAACGATGTGCTCCATCTTGTAGTCCGCCTGCGCGATCGTCGTCCCTGAGAAGGTGTTTGTCTCGACCATGTCGGCGCCCGCGAGGAAGTAGCGGCGGTGGATGTCGCGGATGGTGTCGGGCTGCGTGAAGACGAGCAGGTCGTTGTTGCCCTTGAGCTCCTGCGGCGCGCGGCGGGCCGAGGAGCCGTGTCGCGAGGGAAGAGCGGCCGCGTGCTAGAGAGGCCAGCGGCGAGAGGGCCGGCGGCGGCAAGGGTCGGAGGGGTGGCATCGGCGGCGGTTGCCTGGTCGATATCCTTCCAGCGCTCGCCGCGGAAGTCCTCCTCGGAGAATTTGTACTGCTGGATGGTGGTGCCCATCGCGCCGTCGATCACCATAATCCGCTCCTGCATGTTCTTCTCAAGGTAGGAGCGCACCATCTCAGCGTCGACGGGGGCTGCGCGCGAGAGGAGAAGCGGGTGAGCGCGCCGTGCACAGAGAGGCAGGAGAGGAGTGGTGGTTGGGCGCGCGCACATCCCCAGGGCAGGTCCGGAAAGGTCCCTTCGACCTTGGCGGCCACCAGCTTGGGCGTGTCCATCTTGGACGTGAGCGCGGCCTTGGCCAGCTCCAGCCGCTCCACCAGGCTCGCGACGACAACCTTGAGCTCGTCCAGGCTGAGCTCGTCGTAGTTGATGGCCGCCTGCGCAAGGCGGCGGCGGCTGGAGGCCTACCGCGAGGGCTGCGGCGCGGCGCAGGCGGGCCGTTCGCAAGCGTGGCCCTCTTGCAGTTTCACAGAGATCTGCAGCGGGCGCAGAGCGGCCGCAGCGGTGTGACCCGCCGGCCGGCGACTTTGGCGCGCAGCGCTGTGGACAGCGCCGCGGGGTGCGGTGGTCTAGCGCGCCTGCTGGCGCTCGATCTCGGCCGTCACGGCGGCGGAGAGCGAGGCAGAGTCCATCGTGTGGATGCGAGCAGAAGGTTCCGCAGCGATCGCTCGCGATGTGCACAACCAGAAAAAATAACCGTCCCGTAGAGCCGAACTTACACTCCTCTCCTTAAAATCCCTGTGTGGTGGCGGCGTGCCGTTCTCCCATCCCTCCCTTGGTGTTTTGTTTCTTTCTTTCTTTAGAGCCCTGCTTGCCATTGTAAATGAGTGGTATTTTTACCAGTTGATTCTCCTGGGGAGTGGTATTCAGAGAGAGAGATTTTTAGCAATACCATATTCAAGGCCTGGGAGCGCTGGGGTGATGAACCACCGCTCACCCGCTCTCATCTCATCCTCTCCCGCTCTGGCTGGCACTCACTCATGAGATCAGTGATCACCATGCTCTCAGGCCCCATGGTGTGTTGTGCGTGGATATGTTCATGATCCCATGTGCATGGAGTGACGCGCACGCGGGGCGGGCTGTGTCGGCGGCGGCGGGGCCCGCGCTGAGGGGCGGCGGCGCGCTTCCACCCTACGAGTAGAGACTGCTGACTAGAAATTAGCGAGTGCAGCGAGCCATTCGTGAATTCTTTTCTTTCTGCTCGGCTCTATGTCACCAGTTTTCGCAAATTGTGCCGCGGCGGCTGCCCGCAGACCCGCGGCAGTGCGGGGTGGGGCTGCGCGCCTGCGCCGCTGCGGGCTGCGGGGGTGGGGACTGGGGTGCGTATCTCGCAGCACATGACATGACTGTGCGCGACACATGCGCGGGAGACCGTGCCCGCGCGCGAGCCGCGCGGGGGGGAGGCCCTCACGGCCTCCACTCCGACCGAGACCAGCAACGGAGGGGGGCAGGAGGGCGCGCGGCAAGCCGCGGGCTCGGCGCATAGCACGGGGCAGTCAGAGAAGGGGGCAACACTGACCGTCACTTGCACCCTACCGCCCTTCTCATCACTGCCCCGGCGCCCACACCTCGATCTTCTTGGGCACGCTCGGCTCCGCTCGGCTCCGCTCGGCTCCGCTCGGCTCCGCTCGGCTCCGCTCGGCTCCGCTCGGCTCCGCTCGGCTCCGCTCGGCTCCTGCCATCCTACAGTGGGACTGTACCGGAATCACGGGCCCTTGAGGTCAAACATCGGGAGCCAGAGTTTATGTAGCTCCCTTTGCCTTCCTCCTCAAGAGCAGCAGCAGCAGCAGCAGCAGCAGCAGCAGCAGCAGCAGCAGCAGCAGCAGCAGCAGCAGCAGCAACCAAGGTGTCCGCGTCAAGGTACAGCCTTTGATGTCCGGGTAGTGGCTTGCCAGGTACAGCCGATTCACCGCACACCTCTTGAACCTCTCGAGGTGTCTGACCACCAAATCGTCAAACCGTAATCCCATCGAATCTCCTAACGGCATGCAGTGCGGACACACCGCCCTCGTGCTCGCATTCAGAGGCTTGAGCAGATGCAAATGGACAGCCTCTGCACCGTCATGCATGATGTGGACGTGCACGGTTGCTGATGCCATGAACACGAGCGCACGGATGTTACTCAGCACCGTCTCGGCCAGCAATTTTGATCCACAGACACTGAACCACATGAAGTGTGTCAATTCCTTGGTCATGAGAATGAGACGAGCGTGCCGGTTTCGTGGTAGGTTGCGTCTCGAGAGCCGCTCGGGACGCAGCGTCCCGCAGGATGCAGACCACTTCCGCAGAAGATTTGCAAACCCGACCCGTGCGCATAATGGCGGGCATGCAACACTGATTGGGACCGCCAGGTCGACTGGAGCAGAGGTGCCCGCCGCACATCCCGCATGTTGCGTTGCAGCAAACCTGGCCGCTCAGGTGCAGGACGCCGGCCGAGCAGGCGTTGGATGCTATCTGCGCCACGGACCTGACGGTGAGGTTGAGGCGGTGGTTGATGACCGTACGGTGCGCCTCGGCCGACGAGGGGGGCGAAACATGGAATTTGGGCCGTTGGTTCTTCAACGGACGCGGGGGGGAACGGAAATCCGCAAGGACCTAGGGAAGGACGATAAGGGACACAAGGGAACGGAGAGGGGAGCGCATCGCGACACGGAGGGAGGCTGGGCAGGATTCACCCGCAGGACAGGGTCTCTCCCAGGGATTCCTCTCTCTCTCGTATATATAGGACAGGTTGCTTGCATGCATGCACCCGGCGGCACGGGCGGGGGCAGACACACGATGGACTCTGCCTCGCTCTCCGCCGCCGTGACGGCCGAGATCGAGCGCCAGCAGGCGCGCTAGACCACCGCACCCCGCGGCGCTGTCCACAGCGCCGTGCGCGCCAAAGTCGCCGGCCGGCGGGTCACACCGCGGCGCTGCGGCCGCCCTGCGCCCGCTGCAGATCTCTGCCGCGGGCACCAGGTTCAGGATGGCTGGCCTGAGGAAGGGCAGATCTCGTTCCGCCACCTTGGAGGTGCTGCCACCAACGGTCTTGCCAGTGGCTCAAGTAAAGCCCGGAGACATGCTCCACGGGCTCCTGCGCCACCGCTAGCCACTCTTCAAGCAATGCCGGGGTGATCTGGGAGATGTTGGCGGGAAGACGGACCACCGGAAATCCGTCAAACAGCCGCTGATCCATCGAAGGCAGCGCGAGCACCACAGGGATGCTGCCCATGGCCAGAGTCTCCCATGTGCGGAAGGCGTCGTACCCCATGCCTGGCGCGGACAGCACAAACTTGTGTTGGCCCGTCATCGCCAGAGCCTCCTCAAAGCTGACTCGCCTCTCGATAGGGCGGACATCACGCGCAAACTGCTTTGCCATCAGGTGCGCCAGGAGCTGGGCGCGGTGTTTCTTCCTTCCCAGCGTGACGGCGTGCTTGGGGAGGGACTCCCAAGCAAACATGAGCAGCTGCGAGGAACGCTCTGCCCAGCGCGGCGCCGACGCGCGGAAGCGGCGAAGGACGGGCTCGTACACGACGCGGTCGTAAGGGGTATAATGATGCGAGGCGAGCCCCAGCGGAATAGGGTAGAAGATATCCGGGCGCGTTGGGCGCATCAAGTTGGTTGCATAGCACGCTTGCATCGTAGGGAGGAGGGTCAACAGCCTGTGTTGCAAGTCCGCGTCCAGATTGCTATCGGAGTTGACGAAGACGAGCACAGAGCTCACATTGCCAGGGCGGAAGCCTGGTGACTGAAGTCTCTCCAATAGCTGCCTCCCGCATGGGCCACGCTCAGCGAAGATCACCTCCCGCCCTGCAGGGAGCTTGAGCGCCACAAGCGCCTCGTTCACCTCCTTCCAGCATGAATGTGGGTTGCCGGGTGAGGAGCGAACCCGGAACATGCCTTTGGTAGACGCGTGAAGGTACCCTTCGACGCTCACCATGAGGGGCTGTACCGCTTTCCCGTCCGTCCGCTGTAGCTTTGGCGTGGCGGGCATCCGTAGCTTTGGATTGAGGTGACTTCAAGGCACCTGCACCCCTATCGAGCCGAGCCCGCCAGCCGGTCGACCCTTGGTTCTCGAAAATCTCTCTCGGTCCTTTCGTCAGACGGACATTACACATCGGCGAGGCCCGCCATCCCCGGACGCTGCGCTACACTGCTCAACTTCGCGCGCGTGTCCCCCTCCAGCCCCCTCCGGTGTGTACTTGTTACGTGAAAACCCGCTGGGACCTGGACGCCCCGTGCACGGCAATTCCCCCGCCCCTTCTCCTTTGAGTTGAAAAAGGTTTAGGTATGTTTTAGGTATATTGTTGAAAAAGGAGAGAAGAAGAAAAACAGATTCTCTCTTGAAATCGTAACACGCGTCGTGCGTGCGTCCACGTAAGTCCAATGCAGCGCGCCGTCCCATCCTGTGGCTACAACTTCCCCAACCTGCGCCAGCACCGCGAATGCATCCGCGATCTTTGCGCACAGCGGGCGCGCGCCAACCCAAGAGCGAAATGGCAGCCCAGGCTGCTCGACGCGGCGGCAGTGCTGCGCTACGCGTTTGCGATGACGACGCTTCCGGGGCGGGCGCCGCACCTGCGCCCCGTGCTGGACAGCCTGGTGCGGCAGGACCCCATCCCTCCCGCGCTGATCTCGATCGCACTCGAGCCGCGCCTCCGCGGGGCGCCGGTCAACACCAGCCGGGTCGCGCAGCAATGCCGGCGGGCGGCGGCGCTCGCGGGCGCGCGCCTGCACGTGACGCTGCTGACGCGAGAGTGGGGTGCCGCCGCCAAGATGCTCGCCGCGTTCGCCGCCTCCGCCGCCGACCGCGCGTTGGACGCGGTCATCGTTTGCGACGACGACGTGCTGTACCGCCCGTGGCTCGCGCAGCAGTACCTGCGGGTGGACGTGCGCGCCGAGGGGCGGAAGGCCCTCGCCGTTCTCACGACGGTGAAGTGGTACCCTGTCCGCTCCAACGCGTGCGTCCGCATGGTGCAGGGCAGCGACTCGTTTTGGGTGCCCGCGCCGCTGCTGCGACCGAACCGCGAGGCCGACTTCAAGGCGATGCTCGTCTGGGTGCAGGCGCGGAGCAAGGTGGCCTTCCGGAGCGACGACTACTGGAATTCTGTCTTCCTCAACGCGCCCTGCGACGGCTGGGAACCCACGGTGAGGACATTGGGAGGCGAGCGGCCGTACACGAGCCACCCGCCGAGCCAGCGGCCAGAGGCGGGCTCGCAGCTGCACGCGCGGTCGCTATACGAGCAGTGGGTCGTCCCGGAGCAGCTGATCGACCGCCACCACCCGACGCTGGAGCGCATTGCATGCAGATCGCGCCGCAACGAGAGCGCGCGGCGGAGCACGAGTGCGATCGAACCGCCATCGGAACACGAATAGGCCGCGTGAGTCTGAGAGAACTCAAGCGGCAAAAACGCACACATGCCCAGGCGAGGTAGAGCCGTAAACTAAAGGAGTAGAGCGTAGAGGGAGGGCCGAAGATCTAGTTCCATTCACAGTGGCACAGCGCGAGTTACAAACCTTGATTTTGGTCATTTGCGCCATTTTATACCTATCGGTGCCTTCCAGAGGCAGCTGCGACTAGGGGTATACCTGGAAGAGACACACACGTTTCCACAAAACACGCCCACAGCCACCCCCCCCCACCGCATCTGTGTAAAAAAGAATTCTAACAATACAAGCCCCTCACAGCAGACGCTGGCACCACAAAAGAAGTACCGCTAGCGAGCCAGCGCCGGCGCGGTGAGCAGCGCGCAGTGGCTCATCAGCTCGCAGTCGTCGGGGAAGGCGTCGAGCAGCACGAGGTCGTCGCTGTCGTCGATCGCCTCGTCGAAGCCGAACCAGTAAAGCACCAGCCCCGACGCGTACCGGTTGACGTAGCTCGCGAACTGCGTCGCGGCGTACTCTGAGGGCGGCGGCGGCGATGGGGCGGTGGAGGCTGGGGCGGTGCGGGCTGGGACGGTGAGGGGACAGCGGGAGTGGGGGCGGCGGCGGGGACGGTGGTGGCGGCGGCGGCGAGAGAGGTTGCGGGTACGGCCGCGGCACGGCGGATCACCTGCGTGCGATGCTGGGTCGCCAAACGTGGCCTTGGAGTCGACCCAGTGAACCTAAACAAGCCAGCCGCCGACCGGCAAGCACTGATTGACGTGGGCAGCGGCGGTGGAGTCGACACCTGCGCACCTGGCGGCCCCGAACCAGCAGCGGGACCGGCAGCAGCGCGTCGGGCGTCTTGGCCTCGCCTCTCTCGCGCAGCTGCTCCTCGGAGAGGAAGGGGATGCCACGCGCGCGCAGCTCCTGTGATAGCACAAGCTCCTGCTGCAGCCCGGTCAGCCGGCGCGCCTGTTCGGCCGGAAAGCGTGAAGAGACGCTCTTCACAGCTCGCGGGCCAGTCGGCTGCCCGCGCCGCGTCCACCGCAGGGCCGTATGCTGCGTCCGACGCCACGGCGGCAGCCACCTCGCTGCGCAGCCGCGGGTCGTCGATGAGCGAGGGGCTTCGCAGCAGCGCGCCGGCGCCGTGCCTCCCCTTGGCGCCCTTGCGCAGGCTGTACCTCTCCTCAAGCACGACTCGTGCCAGCATGGTCGGCGGAAGGTCGAGCTCGGACGCGATGGCGACGAGGTGCGCGCCGCCCTCGTACCGCTGCGTGATCGCGGCCGCCTTGGCGCGGTGCCGGCCCATGCTCGCTTTGGTCGCCGCGACGAGCCGCGCTGCGCAGATGGAGAGGAGCGCCTCGTAGCTCAGGCCGAGCGACGGGTCGGCCGCCAGCGCCACCGCGTCGCAGGGCGTGCGGCACTCGGCGGCGGCACGCAGGTACGCCGCGTGCGTGCACGGCATGCAAGCTCTTCCGACACTTCTGCGCCCGCCCGCATGCAAAAAAACGCGGGAATTAGGGAGTTCCCCTCCGCCTGCTGACAGACCCAGCCTCCCGGAGACCGGGGATGGGCGGTCAGGACCATACCCCCCCACCCTTTGGGCCGCGAGTGTACCATACCATACCCCGCAAAAAGTTGGAACCCAGAGCTCACGATCACGTACACAAGTCACACACAAGAACACAACACCCCGCTGCTTCATCACGACCTCGGGGTCGTGATGAAGCAGCAGGGTTGCGGGGGGGCATTCCAGGAATGCCACGGCCCCCCCACACCTCGCGCGCGGAGGGCAACAAGCGACCCTCCGCATATGGCAGAGCACGCCGCCGTGCACACGGTGCTGCCCATGGAGGCCACATCGCCCGCAGCGTAGTGAGTAAGTAGGCTCGCCGTAGCGGCCATCGGCCGCGTAGCAATTTGGGCTGAGCACAGTTTTCCGGAAAACAAAAAGGAAAACAGAGGGTCCCCAGCACTTTGCGTTTCCGGAAATTTCCAGGGAAAAGAGGGTGTTTGGTGCTCCATTCTGGAAACTCGCGAGTTTCCCTGAGTCTGAGAGCTGGTCTGGGGCAAAATCTGAGGCAAAATTGAGGAAATCGACAAAATACCCAGGCGATCGCAGGGTAAATTCCAGGTATGCACGGGTTCTCCGCAAAATTCCCGGCATTTTGCCGATTTGACCTAAAATTTGGCTGATTTTGGGCCCAAACCAGCCTCAGAGCCCAAAATTTGACGATTTCCACGGAGTTTTCCCGGGAAAAGAGAGAGGAAAAGAGAGGGTGTTGTAGAGAAAAAAGGAAAGGAAAACAGACGGGTCGCGAGAGGCAAACTGTGCTCAGCCCAACGTAGCATGTAGTATCAAGGTAGCGAGTAGTGATAAAAAGTAGCGAGCATCCCTGCAGGCTGCGCGGCGCTGGCACATGTGCATGAGCATGCCATCTTATTTATGCATGTGCATGTGCAGGCTGCGCGGCGCTGGCATAGGCATGTGCATGCCATCTTGTGCATGTTCGTGTGCAGGCTGCGCGGCGCGGACGGGCGCCCCAACCCGCACGAGGAGAGTACGACCTCGAACTGCGAGCTCGACACATGGGAGAGCCAGTATGGCGGGCGGGCGGGAGCGCCCTCGATACTCGAGCAGCGAGGACGGGCAGCAGGCGACGTTTGGGAGCAAAATGTCGAACAGCACGGAGGGTCTCGGCCGTGGTGCGCACCCGATGGGTCGAGACGGAGCGAGTGATCACCTAAGACGATGGGGCGGACGGTCCCAGCTCACTGGCGGTCGCAGGGGGAGGCAGGCAGCTAAATCGGTGACCGAGCGACCCGAAGAGAGGCGCCTGCAGGGATGCAGGCCGAGCAAGTTGCGCGCGCGAGACGCACGGTCGACGCTGTAGAGGCAACGTACCATGCACGTGAGCAACACGCAGGTTTCCAGCTGCCGACCCGGGGACCCCTTGCGGCGCGTCGGTGCCGTCGTCGAGTTGTTTCACAGCCTTGTTAGGGGGGCAGGAGGAGTGCAGGAGGAGATGCAGACAGAGTAGGAGGGGGGGGGGGGGAGAGGAAAGGGGAGGGGGGAGGAGTCTGGGGGGTACTTGAGGGGAGGGGAGAGGGGAGGGGAGAGGGGAGGGGAGGGGGGAGGAGTCTGGGTCACTTGCCTAAGGTTCTTGCCCTCAAATTGCAAAAGTCATGACCCGAATGCATCGAATGCAGATGCACTGTTGTTTGGTATTGCTAAAAATCTCTCTCCTCTCTCTCATGCAATGACGCGCAAAATGCATCGAATGCATATGCAACGAAATGCAATCAGTGTTGTTTTTGCCCATGCAGTTGTAATGCAGGCGATGCAGAGAGAGAGAGTCTTCTTGTTGGCGATGCATGCGAATGCAAAAATGCAGGGGGGGGGGGGGGGGGGTCACTCTCTTCTTCAAAATGCATGAAAATTTTCTACAGACACTTTTGATGCTGAACAAAGTTGTTAGCGTAAGTCAAGCCCTCAAAAACAAACCTATTCACTTTTGTCCAGCCCTCGAAATGACCAGCGGAATCTACTTTTGTTTTTGTACTACGGGTGAGTTGGTTAAATGACCAGGCGTGAAGAACAGCCAGGCTCGGACTGGACACCAGCGCGGTCGCGAGATAGGAGATGACTGCACACTGGAGCTGTGACTGTGAAGACGCGGTCTCTTTTGTGCTCCTCAGGGCTTGCCGCGGTCTTTTTTGCGCGGCGCCTCCACGTGAATTTGAAACGTCACGTTTTTGCCCGCTCCTTCGAGGCTCCGCTCTCGGCCGCAGCAGACGCATGTCGCTTCGAAACCTGCTGCCGCTGCTGCTCGCCACACGCGCCGCGGCCAACTGCTGCCCGGTAAACCAGTTCTGTGGCGCGGATGGCACGACGTGTTACGACAACACGTGCGAGAACCTCTTGACGTACGGCTGTCAAGTTCGGTCTTGCTGCTCATGTCAGACTTCCTCCATCCTCGGGTGCGAGTACCTGATCTGCAACAGCGGCGGCGCAACCTGCGTGCAGAGCATGGGCGTATTCGGCGGCCGGGTGCTCGCCTTGACCGAGCGCGTGTCAATCGTCTCGTGCTCGGGCTCCTTTGGCTTCAGTGTCGCCAACGCCACCTCCACCTGCTCGCGCATCCTGGCCGACGGGAAGGCGAGCACGGAGACGTTTGGCTACGGCCAAGGCCGCTGCGTCGCCGCGGAGCTCGCCAACCGAAAAACCACCTCGAGCTGCACGTCGACCTTCATCGCGCCCTCGCCTCCGCCGCCCGAGCCACCGCCGCCTATCTATACGCCACGCCACCCCCCATACCCCCCGGCCCCGCCGGACCACCCGCCGCCACCCCCCTCGCTGCCGCCACCCTCCTCGCCGCCACCACTGCCCCCGCCGCCCACGGAGCCGCCGCTGCCGCCACCGCTCCACCCGCCGCCGCCGCTCCTGCCGCCGCCCACGCCCCCGCCACCGCTCCACCTGCCGCCGCCGCTCCTGCCGCCGCCCACGCCCCCGTCCCCGCTCCTGCCGCCGCCGCCGCCCCCGCTGCCACCCTCTTCCCCGCCACCCTCACCCCCCCCGCCACTGCCGCCGCCGCCGCCCCCCTCACCGCCGCCACCGCCGCCACCCTCACCGCCGCCGCCACCGTCCCCGCCACCGTCCTCGCCGCCCTCGCCGCCACCGCCGCCTCCGCCGCCGCCTCCCCCCCCTCCGCCGCCGGCGTCGCCGCCATACAAGTGGACAGAGTATGCTATGCCCAGAGGGCGGCGCGGCCACTGCGTCATCGCAGCGCCCTCCGGCGCCCTCGCCTCCCTCGACGTCGCGATGCAGTCGGCCCGCCGCTCGGCCAAGCCGCGCCCCGCCTCCGCCTCGGCCGAAGACGAGACGGCGCTCCTCACCGACCACGAGCAGGACATGTCTCGGACATGTCGTGGACGTGTCTCGGACCTGCCCCTTATAGGCGCTCATCACCGACCACGAGCTGCCGAGCAGAGAGAGCTGCTTCGAGGCGTGCTCGTCCTCCCTCCTCTGCATCGCGCTCGAGTTCTCGCCCGCCGACGCGTCCTCCTCCGCGCTTGCGGACTGCCGGCTCGTCAAAGAGCCTCTCTCGGTCGAGGCGGTGGCGCCTTCCGACACCGCCGCCTGCTACGTGCGGCGCAAGGCCTTCCTCCTCCCGCCCCCGCTCCCGCCTCCCGCGCAGCCGCCCACGTCCGTGCTGGCGTCCGTGCTGGCGCCCGTGGCGGTGTCCATGGCGAGCGGCTTGCTGGCGTTGGCTGCTGTTGGCTCTGCCTGCCTGCTCGCCCTCCGGTGCCGCCCGCGAGACGCGGAGGCGGCGTACGAGCCGCACGAGCACGCCGCGCGAGGCGGACCTGGGGGCGGACTCAAGCGGACCGCCTCGTGGGCGGCGGAGGCAGGCACAGGGTTGGGGCAGCGGGCGGCGGCTCTGGCAAGCAGGGGGGCGGCGGTGGGCGCCGAGTGGGGGCAGCGGGCGGCGGCGGCGGCAAGCAGTCGCTTTGGCAAGCGCGGGGTGCAGCTGCTCGGGGTCGATAGGGACGCGCCACTCTCGCCGGCGCTCCCCGCGGCCGACAAGGAGCGATTCTCGAGGGCCGAGGCCGCTAAGCCCGCGGCGGCCGACGTGATCGGCGAGATCCTCTCCCGCAGCCGTGCCTCCGGGCGACACGCCGCGCCCTCGGCCGGCGAAGCCGCCGCCGACGACGACCGGCGTTGCAGGTCGCCGCCGATCTGGGGGGTGGATTATTGAGAAGAAAACATATACGTCCTATGGCGCTGTGCGCTGGTCTGTGAGAGGTTGTGGTCGAGATTTCACGAAAATGACCCCCCGTGGTGACCCCCGGGTCCCTCCCCCCTCCTTCCAGCACCTCGCTCTTATTTATCGTGGGGATCATCGTCGACGCTCCCCACGTCGCTGCTCCTGTCTGCCCGAGAGTCCTCCTCGCTGGTGTCGCGAGCAAACGGCTGCGCCTCGCCCCCCTCGGCGGGCGAGACGTCGCCTCCCTTGCGGCGCTGCAGCTCTTGCGTGGCGGCGAGGGAGATGAGAACGGCGGCGCCGCCGACCGCGTACTTCCACGAGAAGGGCTTCGGGTAGAGCACGAAGGAGAGGGCCACGGTCAGCACCTGCGGACGCGGCTCCGCCGCTCCTCGCCGCTCCGCTCCGCTCCTCTCTCCGCTCCTCTCTCCGCTCCTCTCTCCGCTCCTCTCTTCTTGTCCTCCCCCCCCCCCAGGCGGCGATTTCAGGCGGCGATACCAGGCGGCGATACCAGGCGGCGATACCAGGCGGCGATACCAGGCGGCGGGCGCGGCGGCGCGGCGGGCACGGCGCGGCGGCGCGGGCGGTGGTGGAATTTCGGTGGAGCCCCGGCTACTCGGCTACTGAAACGGACTCTCTTCTTGGTGCCTTGCGCATGCTCTTGACGAGCTCCGTGACGGTGGCGCCGTAGAGCTTGATCAGGAGCAGCACGACGCTGACGCTCGCGTAGCCGCATATCGAAGACCCCACGAGCAGCGGCAGCACCTGCGGCTGCTTTGCGCCGTGCCGCAGCGCCGCGCCGAGCTCGCCTGGTGGGGTGTGGGCGCGGGGGGAGCTGAGGGCGGCGACTTCGGCAGCGTGCTGTGTGTTTGGGGCACCGCGTGCGCGCGAGGGCCACAGGTACGGCGAGAGCACAGCGTGCAGGGGAGAGCTGCCTCCGGCCAGCTGCATCCGGCCTGGGAATGTGCCCTCTCGAGTGCTATTGCAATAGGCTGGGGTCCACCCGTCTCGCCCCTCCGGCGCGTCTCGGAGTGTGGGTGTGGCGGAGTATGCGGCCGCGGTGGCGGTGGCGGAGGAGGGGGGGGGGGGGGGGGCCCTTGTTGCCCCCCAAAAAGTTTTGGTGGGGGGGGGGGGTGCCCCCCGGCCCCGGGGGGAAAAAGGCACAAAATCGAGCTGCATAGCGGGCATGCCGGCATGGCAGCGACTGCCAAGGAACCCTGAAGCAGTCGTCAGCCGGGGGGGAGTGTCTAGTGCTAGTGCTGCTAGTGCTGGAGGTGCTCGTGGAGGCGGAGGCAGAGGCAGAGGAGGGCGCGCCGGTGGGCAGCAGCAGCAGCAGCCCCCACGCGGAGCCAAACATGGACGAGTAGGCCACCACCTCAACATGGCTCGCCTCGCCAGGGAGGCCAGGGCGGCGGTGAGGCGGGCGGCGCGGCAAGAGGAGGCGCGAGGCCGGCGCGCGGGCGGCGGAGGGCTGCGGAGCAATCACCGCCGGGCTAATCGAAGGTGCTACTTCGCTGCGAGAGGAGGGCGGCGAGGAGGGCGGCGCGAGGCCGCGGGCGGCACCGGGGTGACTGCGCGGAAGAATGCCTTCTCCTCGAAGTTACTCGTCGCGGCGTCGGCGGCGATGCCGAGCAGGATGAGCCCGACGCCGGCGAGGTGGAAGGAGGGCAGCGTGTCCGCGTCGCCGAGGGTGAAGAGCGTGATTCCGCCGACGAGGCCGCCCGCCGCGAGGTACTCGAGGAAGGAGTAGCGCCGGCCCTGCATCAGGGTGCCGAGGAGCATCGTCGGCAGCAGCTTGCTCGACTTGAAGAGCACGCGCGTCGAGTAGTTGAGGTACTTGAGCGACGCGTTGGTGAGGTACATGCCGGCGAGGGTCAGCAGCGAGAGACGCAGGTACTGGTCGAGCGTGCCAACGCGCTGCCGGCTGCCTGTGACCAGCAGCTCGAGGTGGCCGCAGACCGCCATCGTCGCCGCCGTCACAAAGGTCATCCAGCCGCTAAACTTGAAGCCCGGCACCTGGAACACGCCCTCCTGCAGCGCGGCATAGAGGACGGCGCTCCCGATGGCGGACACAGTCAGCACGATGAAGAGCGGGCGGCCGCTCAGCGGCAGGGCGAAGCCGAAGCACTTTGCCTCCGGAGGCCGGCGCATATGTGTGGAAGGAAGAGCGAGGCGTCGGGAGGAGGGCCGCCCAGCGCCATACCAGGTATTTTCGAAGGCTGTGAACTCTCACAGGCCAGCGCACAGCGCCATAGGAGGTATTTTCTTCTCAATAACAAGGCTGTGAACAGGTTGGAGCAGTAGCTCCTGAGCACGGCGCCCAGGGGCCTGTTGATAGGTCCAGGTGATAGCCCTGGATGTGGGGAATGCATACGCCTAGTTGGACCTCAGATCGCCCGACCGCGTCCCGGTGCTCTGTGGTCGGATTTGTGACGCCGCCGCACCGCGCCGCGGCCGGGGGCCCTCCGGAGGCCGAGGATGGCCGTGGCGGACCAGAACGAGCTCTGGGAGGTTCAGTGTCAGTGTATATATTGTAGAGACCAATCATGTCCACAATATCTCTCAGTCTAGCTAAGCCTGGGAAGGCGATGCCGGGGCCATACAGCAGCTTGATGGTGTTTCGCCGGCGTGCGTCCCGGAGCGGTCCCGGTTGGGCGGTCCGGGGGAGAAAACTCAGGACAACGCCGACAACGCTCTGATTCGACTTTTGACTTCAAACAAAGACAGTCGCACGCGCCACGGCGCCTCAGCGCGGCGCGTGCGACTGTCAGGAGCGGATCCGTCAGTTAGTCGTGTTCACGCCGGGATCGTGTCCTGACTAACCTGTGCAGACTTTAGGCTACAACAGTATACACATCTGTGTCTCTGGGGACCGTGGCATCCGCGCCGTGTTGAAGCAGCAACTCGACCACCCGCTCGTTGCCCACGCCGGCGGCGACCACCAGCGCAATGGCGCCGTCGCTGATCTGCAGGTTGACATCCGCGCCGTGTTGAAGCAGCAGCTCGACCACTCGCTCGTGGCCGGTCGTAGCGGCACCACCAGCGCGGTGTAGCCTTTGCCGTCCTGGACGTCGATCTCTGCGCCGCGCTGTAGCAGCATATCTCAACCACTCGCTTGTGGCCGTTGAGGGCGGAATACATCAGCGCGGTCTGGTCTTTGTTGTCCTGCACGTTGATCTCCGCACCGCGCCGAAGCAGCAACTCGACCACCCGCTCGTGGCCCTCCTGGGCAGCGAGCATCAGCGCGGTGACGCCGTTGCTCTTCTGCAGGTTGATCTCCGCGCCACGCTGAAGCAGCATGTCGACCACCCGCTCGTGGCCGTAGTAGGCGGCGCCCATCAGCGCGGTGCCGCCGATGCCGTCCTGCTTGTCGATCTCCGCGCCGTGCCGAATCAGCAATTCGACCACGCGCTCGTGGCCGCTGGCGGCGGCGCCCATCAGCGCGGTGAAGCCGTTGCTATCTTGCACGTTGACCTTCACGCCATGCCGCAGCAGCAACTCGACCACCCGCTCGTGGCCATTGTAGGCGGCGCTTGTCAGTGCGGTGCTGCCGCCGCTGTCCTGCTGGTCGATCTCCGCGCCGTGCTGCAGCAGCAAGGCAGCCACCCGCTCGTGGCCCTGGCTGGCGGCGTCCATCAGCAGGGTAACGCCGATTACTTCGCCATCCTCGCGCGCGGTGTTTGCTCGCCCGCCTCTCTCGAGCCACGAACGCACCGCCGCTTCGTCGCCTCGCAACACCGCGTCCACGTACGGCGCCTCTGGCTGTGGCTCGTTGGAAGACATAGGTACCGATCGTGCGTCCCAAAGTCGATCACACAACTCTCTCAACTCGCAAAAAACCATTCCCCGGACCCGGCAGAAGTTTTTTTCGGACGGCTCTGAGAGATTTTCACACATCATGTTCTTGTTTTGTCGGCTTCTGTCGAGGACAGACATACGTCCCAGCCATATAAATAAATAAACAAAGAGAAGAGAAGAGCCGAAACCCCAAACCCAAAAACATAGAAACCCAGGCGGCGACAAAAAATGTAGCCAAAAAGAATTTTACAACCAAATTCCCTCGCACGACTGGGCACGCCGGGACTGGCGCGCACTGGCACTAACACAGGTACAGGTACACAACGGGAGCCACCAAGCGACTCCCACGAGGGCGGCGAGGCACTTAGCTCCGTGCACCCGCCCACCCCCGCCACAGGCAAGCTCATTCACAATCTGCTCTGCAATTGCCGTGTGAAGAACGACCGAGATACGCTGCTTCTGCAGCCCCAGCCAATTCTTAGTGGTCCAAGTCACCTCATCGAGGTACTGGGCCCGCGTCAGCTTGTTCTGTAGCACGTCCGCCGCCTTCCAGAGGATCTCGCGGACCCCCTTCCCGAACCCGCCGAACGATTCGAACAACAGCAACTGCACTTCAACGTCCTTGTCTTCCCTGGCGTAGCGATAGTCCCCGCTGTAGGACGGTATGCGGCGGTCGCCGCCCACCACCCTGCCCCCCTGGTATGCCAGCGCCCGGTCCCTTGCCCTCTCTCGCCCATGCTCTTCCTCTCCCCCTCCATGCCGCCCCCCGGTACCCCTCCCCCTCCCCCCCCCCCTCCTCCTCTCCCCCCCCCTCTCCCTCCCCCCCCCTCCCCCCCTCCTCCTCGCAGTAGGGCCCATGCCCCATGGACCATGTTCCGGTAGAATGATTCGGTGTTGCCGAAAGCGATCAGTAACCAGCCTCCGGCGGGGCCCCCCGCTACAGTGTGGCTCAACACAAGTGACAAGATTTAGACATAATAATCTAATCTCGGCGCGATGTACTATACTCCGGTCGAGGGGTTGCTCGCACGCCGACCCACCCATGACGCCCAGATTCCTTGCGATATTCCCGAATTTTCGAGCAGTCGATGCTCGTTCTGGCTTCTGCACAGGGAGAAGAGGGATGCCAACGTCTGCGTGATGCGCGCGGCAAAGGTGGTCTTTGCAACAATTAATAGGCGCTATTAATATTACGCGATTATAAAGCCGTACTCGACGGCTAGTGCTAGTCCCCCATCGGGAGGACGACCCCGGCTAGTCGCCGACCACACCCACAAAGAACCCTGCACAAAGATCGCAAGGGCGGCGACCTGTTCCTTTTGTGTTTTTACCCATCTCACAGTAGAGAGCGTGTCCGTTTTTATTTATTTATTTATTTATTACTCGTGGTGTGCGGCAATCTCAAGCCATCAACTGAGCCCTGGCCTCGACACCTCGACACCAAACCTCGACACCGACTCGACACCTCGACAACCCATGCCAACTCGACAAACTCGACACCCCTCGACACCCCTCGACACCCCTCGACACCCCTCGACACCCCTCGACACCCCTCGACACCATCTAGGCTGAAACCATGCTCGTCCGTGTCAAGGTGCCAAACTCGACACCTCGACACCGCTCGACACCGCTCGACACCGCTCGACACCGCTCGACACCTCTGATGATCCTAACACAGCAGAGACGTAGACCCATTGGAGTCACAGAGTTAGAAATCAGGGTTGCAGCAGCAATCAAACTTGGCTGGCAGTACTTTCATCCCTGAGTTGCAGCCTCTCAAGTTCTAGCTCAAGTAGCAGCTCAGTTGCACCCCTGTTGATGCAGCAAACATGGCAGTACTCAGGTAGCCCTAAGGTGCTGCACAGCACCTTGTACAGTGGCAATGAATCCTCACACCAGTGAGCTTGTGCCATGAGTGCAGACCTGTGGTCCATTGCGCTTTGTGCACTGGCGACGCTGCAACGGCGACGCTGCAGCGGCGGCGACGCTGCTGCGATGGGGTACTGTAGCCCTTAGCTGCTGGACAGCACCTTGTGCAGTGGCAATGTCCACTGACTCATGGCACCAGCCTTGTGCCATGAGCGCTGTGGTCAGTTGCGCTTTGTGCGCCGGTGACGCTGCAGCAGCGACGCTGCTGCAGCAGCGACGCTGCTGCGGTGCTGCGCCTGCACAGCACCTTGGTGCACAGTGGCAATGACTCCCGGCACTTGATGTCCTCAAATGTCCACAGAGAGTATACTGGTTGTGCTCAGGTTGTGCTACATCAACAGGGTGCAACTGAGGCTGCAACTAAGGGATGAAACAGCTTTGCAACTGCTGCCCAACTTTTGTTGTATGTTGATGGGCTGCAACTGCATCCACCTGCCACCTTGGACACCTCGATACCTCAGACGCCTCTTGACAACACTCGACACCCGCTCGACACCCGCTCGACACCCTCGACACCCTCGACACCCTCGACACCCTCGACACCCCTCGACACCCCTCGACACTCCTCGACACGGACAAGCATGGTTTCAGCCTCGACAGGCCTCGACAGGCCTCGACAGGCCTCGACAGGCCTCGACAGGCCTCGACACCTCTATCCCTCGACAGCAGCTCGACACCCTCGACACCGGGCCTCGACACCTCGACACCAGGGCTCAGGCCATCAACGTGTCTGGCGGCATGTTGTGCGAGTATATGGGACAAAAGCGTCGAAAATGTCCCAAAAAGCGTTTCTCGAGTTTGTGGCAGCTCCGCAGCCAGCGCGGGCTGCCGGGACGCACCGCTCGCGCGTTCTGTGCACTCAGTGGGACCCAGGGAGTGCACAGATCCAACAGGAGTGAGTAGGCTCGACGCCGTACTCGAGATGGAGCTGCCACAAACTCGCCGCCGAGCGTGACACCGAAGGCGTCCCGGCGGAGGTGATGGAGTGTGAGACCTGAGGCTGCGGAGGTGACGCCTGAGGTACCGGCCCGTGCACAGCGACTCAGCCGGCGACCGCCACGGGCTCAGACGAGACTTGTCGACTCGTTCCAGCTCAGCTTCACCGTGGTCATCGGGCGTCTGTCGACGTCAGGACCACCCATACAGCTCGCGGGTTTGAGGTCGCAAGAGCCAAGATGGTGGCGTTTGGACATCCCAACCATCACACAAGACAGCCTGTAGGTGATGGCGGGACGGCGCAGTGTTTGTGGCACTCGGCAGTAGGCACCCGCGGCACGGCCCCGCTGTCGGCTCTCACGGGCTGCGGAACCGGCCCCAGAGGGAGCCGGTCCGGGCGAGTGTGGCAGCTCCTGCGCTAGTATGGGCACCCTCTATCATAGCACTACTGATCCTGGTCATTAGAGCTGCCAGGGATAGCGTCAGGAGCCGGTAGGAGTCAAAACCTCTCATATTTGAGACATCGTGTCCCATATACTCGCACAACGAGCCTCGAGCGGGCACGGTCTTCGGACTTCACGCGGTGTGTCTGTCGTGTGTCACTCTGTCCTTGCCGTTTCGTGTGAGCTGTGACCCTCTTCACAGACTTCACTTGTTCTCTGCATGGATTGTACTGGTTTCGTGCGCCCGGTTTCACAGAACCTTCTTCCTCTTGAGCGTCGTCACGAGCCCCCGTGCGATCTCGAGGTTGATGCCGAGGGCCTTTCGCAGCTCCTTGGCCAGCAACGAGCGCGCCCGCCCGCCGCCCGCCTCGAGCGAGCGCCCGGCAGCGCGCTGAGCGGCCACCCACGCCAGCCCGTTTGCGACGTGTTCCTGCGCCCCGGCACTGCGCGCCGACATCCGCCTGCCCTTGCAGATCTTATGCAGCCGCCGCGCGGGAGGCAGCGCCCGGACGGATTGCGCCGGAAGCCGAAGCGCCCCGGATCCCGGGAGGAGGTGCTTCGGCCGGGCGTGCAACGCTTCGACAGCGAGCCATGTCGCGGGCGACGCACCCTTGCTGCCGCCTAGCGCGTCCCAGACACGCACCAGCGCCGCCGTCTCCCCGGCCTCGGCGAGGGCG
>NW_005201613.1:294462-319273 GCF_000372725.1 Emiliania huxleyi CCMP1516 | reverse complement strand
CCGATCCGCACCTCGGGCGCCTCCTCGGGGTCGCCGTCCGCCTCAAGCCAGGTGAAGAGGTAGATCCGCCGAAAGCCGCCCCGCAGCGAGGCGTGCAGCGCCCCGCCCTCATCCTCGCTGACCGTCTCGTGCGCTTCTGGCCCAAACGGGAGCGCTTCTGGCCCAATCAGTCCGGCAAGCTGTTCGAGTCTACTCACTCCTGGCAAAAAGGCATTTTCTTTCCGCATCACCTCCCCGTTGACAAAGCAGTGCACGCGCATCGCTGCCCAGTCGAACTCCATCTGGACGCGCTGCCAGCCGTCGCCTTGCACGGCCTCCTCCTGGCTCAGGAAGTCTTGCAATGGGCCGTGCCCCTCCTTGAGCGCCCCTGGCTGCCGGATTCGACAGGATCCGTTGTGCCCTGACGGCAGCCACAGCTGGTTCTCCGTCTCGTAAACTGTGCGCTCGATGAGCCCGGCCGAGCCGTCGCGAGCAGCCAGCCGCGTGCCCGCCAGGAAGGTGAAGACGTCGGGCGGGCTGGGCGGGTGGTCCGGGCTGCCGGCGTAAAAGACCGCCTGTGGGGAAGAAAGAAAGACGCGGGTAGGTCCGCAACGCGCCTCTCTGGGGCGAAAGAGTGCAACGGCGAACCTCGTCCGCGTATCGCTCCGCCGCGGACGACAGGTAGACGTTGAAGAAGGCGCGCGTGCTGCTCTTGCGCGCGAGGCTGAACGAGAAGGAGATGCGGCCGGGCCTCACCGCGCCTCCAAACTCGCGGACGCAGCCGCTAAAGTTCATGTGCCAGCCGCCGCAGACGCGCAGGAAATGGCGCGGCCGCGGCGGGTCCCTACGGAGGCATATGCGGTGTCGTGGCAATGCTGGAATGCGACCTCGGCCTCCACGCAGCCCCGCGCTGCCAGGACGGGTGGAAGGTGAGGACGAGGTCAGAGGCGCTGGCGCGAAAGGCGGCGCCACGGAAGTCGCCGGCGGGCTGAACCCACCACTGCGCCACGCCCCGCCACGCCGCGTGCAGGCTGCCCGCCGCCGCCTTTGCGAGCAGGAGCACCTCCGCCCTCTCGCCCTGCTGCTGCGAAGAAGGGGCGTGCAAGGCACGGCAGCCCGGCGCGAGGGGGAGGGAGAAGCTGACAGCTGAGCTGCCCAGAGGCGCCTCGCGACCCGGAGCGGACGAGCTGGCTCCGCCGCCCCGGGAAGGGCCTGGGGTCACCTCGAGAAGGCGGTAGGCCGCGCGGCTGGGCGGCGGCGCCGACGGGCCGCGCTCCCAGCGAGAGGAGAAGCCCGAGGAGAAGTCCTCGTGCAGCAGCGCCGCCTCGGCGCGCGAGACAACGCGGAGCGACGAGCCGGGCGTCACGCCGCGGAGCCGCATCGTCATGGGCAGGAGCGTGGCGGCGTCGGCGCGGAGAGACGGGCAGACGGACAGCAGACGAGCGATGTCGGCGGCGGGCAGCGCGAGGAGGAGGGAGGAGAGGAGGTGCGGGTGCGCGGCGATGGAGAGGAGAAGGCTGTCGTCCTGGAGGGCGCCGACTGGCTCGGGCTGCATTACACATGCGGGGCGGCACGCCGCAGGCGGGGCGGCATGCCGCGGCTCAGCTTCAGGTGAGTTCATCTTGCCGGCGGTAACCGACGCTGCTCGAACGGCAGTTGTCGACCGCCGGCATCGAGCCGGCAGTCCACGTCAGTCCACGGCGCTCGAAAAGAATAAAATTACGGTGATTGCACAATGCCAGTTCTGTCATCCTGGTGCTCAAGGAAACGGGAAGCGGCGAAAGCCGACGGTTGGTAGGAATGGGGCTGGCCAGATTTGGGCTTGGAGTTTGGCTGCGTCGAGTTTTGGATCTCGACGCGCGTCGAGAATAGTGCGATTTTCAGTCTATGTAGCTCTTACGTACATTCCCGTAGGAGACTCTGCTGACATTTTTGGTGGCCCCATGGGAGGACGGCACGCCGCCACCACACAGGGAGCGGCTTAGAATTTGAAAAAATCTCTCCATAGAGGGCGTTATGGGCCTAGCTTTTTGGTAGGATAAAAAAATTCTGTGCCTGCGAGCGACGACATGCTGGCGTCGCAGGCGCCCCAGCCGATCCAACCGACTCCCTCCGTGGCAATCATCGGCGGCGGCATCGGCGGCGCCTTTGCCGCCTGGTGGCTGCGCAATGCTTCACCGGCGGTGCGTATCGACGTATACGAGAGGTCATCGGCCGTCGGCGGGAGGACGCTCGACACCGGCGAGGGTGACGCCTCCGTGGAGCTTGGCGCCTCGATGGCCATCGTGCAGAACCGGTACGTTGCAGAGGCCGCGACTGCACTCGGCCTCTCCAGGCAGCTGCGCAGTGAAGCACGCGGTCGCGGAGGCGGGAGGCTCGGTATCGTGGGCGCGAACGGGCGGATTGTGTTCGAGGAGGCGCCATCCGGCGTGCAGACCGCCTGGCGGCTGCTCTCGCGGTACGGGCTGCGGCCACTCCACCGGCTTCGGCGGCGGGGGTCCGAGTTCATCTCCAACTTTTCGCGGCTGTACGAGGCGCAAGCCGCCGGGCGCGCCTTCCGCGAGGGCCAGCGACCAAATACACACGCACTTCACATCAGTGAACTCTTTGGTTGAGTTTCATCCGCCAGGCGCGCCTTCCGCGAGGCCGACGACCTGCTTGCCGCGGCGAGCACAGCGGCGTTGGCCTGCATGCCCTTCCTTTGTTAGCTAATTAGTTGGTTGCTGCTAACGAAGGCGGGCTTGGAGGCGTGGCCCCGCATGACCTGCGCAGCGGCGATGGCGGAGGCGGGGGTAGGGGGCGAGGGCGAGGGCCGGCGGTGGAGGAGCTGGTGGCTGTGAACAGCGTCTCTTCACGGCTGTGGCCGTGAACAGGCGAGGGCCGGCTGGTGGAGGAGCTGGTGGCTGGACTCATGCACAACAACTACGGGCAGGCGTTAGCACCCCGAGCCCCCTCTTTCCTTTGCACACCTGGTGCTACAGAGGGCAGCCGCCAGCACGCTGGCCTCTCCCCACGGGGGGAGCCCATCGCACCACCAGGTGGAAGAGAAGCAGCGGGCAGGCGTTAGCACCCCGAGCCCACCGGGCCCACACCTTGGTCCCACTCAGTAGCGCCTCCTGGCGTCGGCTGTGGGTAGGGTTGGGCGCAGAGCGTACCACAGCTCAATCAATGAGTTGATGAATCAGTGGATCAGTTCATGCTACTGCTAGGCTTGGGCACCGAGCGGAGCCCTCTGCTGCTTCACCGCCGTGGCGCCGCTGGCCGCCGGCGGCTCGTCGGCAGCGTTCAGCGTCGTCGGCGGCAACGGCGCGCTCGCGCCGCGGCCTGCTGGCGTGGATGATTCTGAAAGGTTCTGAGCTGATGACAATTGAATTAGGCGCGCTCGCGCGCGGCCTGCTGGCGGCCTCGAATGCGACGGTCCGCACGTCGCACAGCGTCAGGGCGGTGCGGGAGGGCGAAGGGGGTCGGCTGACCCTCTCGTACACAGGCACCGCCAGGAAAAGGGGGGGGGGGGGGGACTTAATCGTTTGAATAGTGGTGCCCGAGCTCTCGTACACAGGCGCCGCGGGGGAGGAGGGGGCGGCGACCTACGACCACGTCATCTACTCTGCCCCTTGCGCCGCCGCACCGGACGGCGGCGGTCTGCTGCAGCGATGCTCTCTGTTGGAGTACCAGCGACTTCACGTGACGCTGGTTTGGGGGCTGCTGGACCCTAGAAGCGGACGACGCACTCATGGACGTATTCGGCCCCGTCTCCCGCTGTGGTCGCCAAGTCCCTTCCAAGTTTCGTCTAGATTCTCCCTCGATTCCTTTCCTTTCCCCTCGATTCCCCGCTAGGCTGCTCGACCCCGCCTTCTTCCGCGCCCGCGCGGACGGCGAGGCAGACGACGGCGCTAGCACGGAGGAGGAAGCGCTTGCCTTCAACGCCGCCTTTTCGGACCTGCTGACCGCGGCCGACGCCGACGTTCCCTTCCTCTCGATCGGGCGGTTCGGCGAGGCAGCGCCGCCAGGCCATCTCTCGGCCATCTCTCGGCCATCTGTCGGCCATCTCTCGGCTATAAACTCGGCTATCTCTCGGCAGGCCCCTCCCGCTCCCCCGGCGCGTGCGACCGGCTGTACGCAACGTCGCCGACCCCGCGGTGGAAGCTCTTCTCGCGCGACGCGCTGTCGGAGGAGCGCCTCGCGCCGCTCTTTCTCTGCCACGACGACGCCCTCACGCGGCGGCACGTGTGGGATGCTCCCGGCGCGTACCCGGCGAGCCGCCCTCGAAGGGGGTATCGCCCATGTGACCACTCCTTCATTCATCGGTGAATGCATCGATTCGTGAATGAGCAGGCGATCCGCGCCGCCCCTAGCTGGTCGCAGCCCTCCCCCCTCGCTGGCCAATCGACCGGCTCTCCGGACTCGGTCATAGGTGAGCCGACCCCGGCCGAGTGGGCTCGGCACCTTCGTGCTGCACGAGACCGCGGCCGGCTCGCTCTGCCCCTGCACCCTTCGGAGGTGTCGGAAACAGGACTCACCCCCGCGCTGTGTTTCTTTTTAGGCGCGCTGCTCCTGCACCCGTCGGCCGTCGAGGCCGCGACGTCGGCCATGGAGGTGGTAGCGGTGAGCGGGGCGAATGCGGCGCTGCTCGTGGCGCAGCGGATCGGGGGGGCGCAGCGGCGGCAGGGGGGTGGAGGGGATGGGCACGACAAAGTCGCGCCGCGGGACGAGTTGTAGCAGTCTCTAGAACCCTCGACCCTCGACGCTCGACACGAGACTGCAGGCTCACGATAGAGTCGAGAGGATTGGATTGTATTATTTTTTAAGCTTTTCGGCGCACGAAATTCTTTTTATTGCTGCTCTCTCGCGCCCACATGGATTCGCGCCTCCACGACAAGTCTACAAGCAATTGCATGATCTACAGCGCGTATGCGGTATGGCCATGGGCATGCATGTGCCAAAATGGCTTGTGCTCTCTACGTCTAGGAAAAGAGGCTCTACGGTAGGGCTTATGGCACAACGCCTATGACGGTGAGGAATTTGCCGACCATGCTGTCGGACAACGAGGAAGGCTCGCCATAGGCGCGGCTCAAGCTCTGCGAGGAGTAGTGAGTATCCGGAACGAGGAAGGTGCTCTGCGCATTCCAGAAAAGGGGGAGGGGCGTCGGCCACTGCTGTGTGGCAGGGGGGCGGGAGGCCAAGGGAGAGAAGAGGGGCGGCGAGGCTGTGGGAGAGGGGGGCGCGTCACCTCGAGCTCGACGCCCTCGCCAAAGGAGACATTGCGGCGGAAACCGGTTCGGACGGCGACCTGCTCCAGGTCCGAACTGGAACTGGGCCTCGCGCCGCGCACCGGTCCGAGCGGTGACGAGGAGAGCGAGGACCTCCTCGAGGACGAGGGGGAGAGAGAGCTGGTAGCCGCGAGGACCTCCTCGAAGTCGTTGGTCGGCGACGTCCTCATCTCCGCCCAAGCCAAGGGCAGGCTAATCACTCGACGGAGAATCGGAGAGGCAGGTTTGGCGTCGGGCGGCGGAGGCAGGTGGCGGTGCGCGAAGCAGGCGGTGAGCGACCTCTTGGCGGTTGGCCAGCCGTGGCGGGCGGTGACATCGTCATCGGTGTTCAACGAGGCGTGGACAACGGGCGGGACAACGGCAGGGCTGAGCGATTGCGAACGGGCGACGAAAATCGGGAGGGGGCTCGGCGAATCGTATCGAGTTGATGCCAGATCCTCGCTGTCCTCGCTGCCCTCGCTGGTGTCACACCCTTCTCCCCCCGTGCTATACTTCTCGACGAGCACCAGGTTCGGGCATGAGAAGGCTCTCTTCATCGAATGCTGAGCCCGAGGAATCCTATCCGATTTTGGCGTGCACGAATACTCGAGTAGACCTAATGAGATCTCGGTCGGTTCCAAAGGCGCCATACCCCTGAATTGATTTTTTATTAGTTATGTGCGGTTGATGACTGCACTCCAAGTGCTCCAAGCTGAGGGGAAGATTTGCTTGAAGACCCAATCTCTGACACACGAAAAAAAAGAAAGTCTGCATGAGGCAAGTCTAATTATAAGTTAACGTGCACGCGGGCTATACCACCGACGACCTGGGCACATGCCACTTTTTCAATTATTAATCGCGAACACGTGGAGGCAGCGCGGCAGGCTGCACGAGGTGGAGGGGGCATCCTTGTGGCGTCGCTCCTCTGGCCCTGGCGGTGTGAGCCACGGGGTCATGCAGGGCGGGCCGCTGCTGGCCCTCGACGGTAAATTCAGTCCGAGTCGGAAAGCGCGTCCAGGCCGTCCACGTGTCGGAGCCGAAATCGTTGGGTAGTTGCCGCCAAAGTCGTCCGTGCCACCACCGCCGGTCGGGTTGACTTGAGCATAACATGCATTAAGTGAAAGTGTGTGTCGCGCCTGCGCGGCGCTCGGTGTTTTGTTTTGTTTTGTTATCGGCGTAGCTAGAGGCCCCATCACCGATGTCGTCGAGTGGGATGGTTGTACAACCTCCTGCTCCTCCGTTGATAGCCCAAGCCCTGTCGTCGCCCACGCGGTGGTGCTGAGCTCTCCCCTTGCAACATATACACTACACAAGCGCAATCCACGTCGCGCCGCAGAGGTGAGCAGAACTCAACTAGACACACTCATATAGCAAGGCCTCGCAGACTAGCGCATGCGCGTGCGCTCACGCCACTCGGGCGCGGAAGCGGAGCGCCGCGCCGTTGACGCAGAAGCGCGGCCGCCGCGCACCCGCCCGTGGGTCTGACGGCGGCACGGCCAGCGCGGGCGCCGTGTCCTCAATGGCTGGCCCGTCGAGAAAGACGTGGCCGAGGTGGCCGCCGCACGCCTCGCAGTGCACCTCGGTCGCGGAGCGGACGCTGCCGCCGTCCAAGTAGCCGCCGCCGGCGTACTCCTCCCGGTAGCCGACGGCGCTCTCCGCTGCAGTCCTCCAGAACGAGGGCCAGCCCGTGCCAGAGTCAAACTTGGCGGACGAGTCGAAGAGGATCGCACTGCATCCAGCACAGGCGAAGGCGCCGTCCCTCACGCCGAAGTTGAGCGGCGACGTCCACGCCGGCTCGGTCAGGCCAAGCCGGAGGACGGCGAGACGGAGAGGAGAGCGGGTCGCCGTTGGGTTCAGTCGCGCGTCGAGCCTGTCCACCGTCCAGGCCACGGCGAGGCCGGCGGCGATGTAGGCTATCCGCATGGAACGAGAATTCCAGCACCATCCCTGCGAAAACTGCGACAACGCGTTGCGTTTTTTCTCTCACCACGTGCCTCTACCCCGCCCCCACCCCGCCCACCTCACGGCCCGGCTGAGGCTTGGAACCACCCACCCACCCCCAGCCCCACCCACCTCACGCCCGGCTGATGAGGCGAGGAACCCACCCCCACCGACCGACCGACCGACCCACCCCCACCACCCAACCAACCGTCCCGGCCACGGGAGACACAAGCAAGCAAGGTAGCAAAGCACCCAGTCTCGCGCGCCTTATACAGCACAGCCTGACCCACAGCCGAGGGTTAGGGTTAGGGTTAGGGTTAGGGTTAGGGTTAGGGTTAGGGTTCGTTAGGGATCCCAACCCGGGCGCCACCCGCACGGCGTGACCTCAGCAGCAAGGTGACCTCGTCGCTCCCGCGCGACGACGTTAAGCTCGTCCCGCCCTCGCGCCGGACGTTCATCAAGGCTTCCGCCAAGCCGGTCGCAAGCGGCGGCCTCGGTGCCCGCGTGTCCCTCAACCTCTCAATGTGCAAGCCGACGGCGCGGGTCGACGCCAAGGACGCCCCGAGCCGCTTTTGGGCGGACTTCAAGTTCGATGGCTCGGCGCCGGCGGAACCGGCCGCCGCCGCAGCCGCCGACGCCGGCACGCCCGCCTTGAAGACCGCGCCCAAGGCGAAGCAAGTGTCGGGCATCGTCGTACGAGGGGGAGACGCGTACGCGCTGCGCGCGAAGGCGCTCTCTACGCGGCCGGTCGCCCCGGGACCGGCGAGCTGCGAACCCTGGCCCTACCCTCCGCCCCGCCGCCTCCCAGCCCCGCCTCCCCCGCCACCCACTCCCGTCGCCCCCCCCTCCCACCCCTCCCACGCAGGATGCGGAGGGCTGCATGCCGGCGACCCGCAAGCTAGCCTACGCGCCCAAGCCCAAGCCCGACGCGGACGCCGCCGCCGGCGAGCACCGGCCCAGCCCCAACTCCTTTGCGCTCCTCACCACGGCCGACGAGGAGAAGACCGAGGAGAAGGGCGCGCCGCAGGCCGACATGAAGACTGAGGAGCCCCCGTCCTCCCTCGCCCCGCCCAAACTCCCTCAACACCGTCGAGAGCTTCTGCCTTGTGCCTTTTGTGGCTGCGCCGCACCTCTCCCTCCTCCGCGCACCCGCCCCGAGCGACGCCGCCCGCCCCCCCCTCAACCCAACCGCCGCCGCCGCCGCCGCCGCCGCTCACGCCCGCCCCCGAGCGCTCCAGGCGCAGCTCGGCGAGGCCAAGAAGGAGAAGAACAAGGCGCCGACCAAGGCGGAGAAGAAGGACTGCGCCGCCGGCGTCGCCAACGAGGCTCGCCCCCATCCGCCCCGCCTGCCTTCCTCGCTGCCATCGGCCAGCCTATGCCGTGTTCGGCTGCATCGCACCTCACTCTCCAGCCGCCGTGGCCGCCGCCCGTTGCTGCCGCCCTCGTCTCCACGCCTTCGCCACGCTGCCGCCCTCGCCGCCGGCCCCCGCCACACCCACGCCGCCGCCGCCGCCGCCGTCATGCGCCTCCCCACCCTCGCCCTCCCCACCCCCACCCCCCACCCCCCCTCCGCAATCCCCGCCGCCCCGCCTCCCCGCCCCCCCCTCCTCTCATCCCCCCCACCCCTCCCCCCTCCCTTCTCGAAGGCGGCCGACCGCAAGGACGCCTCGCTGCTCCCGCGCAAGAACTGCCTCGCCAAGCACGCCTCGCACACGCGCACGATGGGCGTTTGCGTCCTCCTCGCAGCGGTGCTGGCCTTGGGCTGCTCCGCCCTCACCTTCTGGCCTGCCGGTGCGCACACCGCGGAGGGAGGGGGGAGGGGGGAGAGGGAGAGGCTCCACTCAGCAGCCGCATGCTAACGCCCATTCCCTCGTACGCACAGGCGCGGGCGCCGCGCTCCTCGCGACCAAGCTCCTCCCGGCGCCGCTCGCGGCTCTCCGCTCGGACGCCATCGTGCACGAGACGGAGACGGCCGACACGATCATGGGCGAGGCGCCGAAGGACTCGCCCGAGGCTGCGGCTGGCGGCGAGAGCCCCGTCACGTTGAAGAGCATCATGGCCGAGCTCGCGGTGTTCAAGAGGGACATGCAGAAGAAGGACGAGGAGACGCAGAAGAAGGAGCAGGAGACGCAGAAGAAGGACGAGGCGTTCAAGGAGGAGATGAAGAAGAAGGACGAGATGATCGCCGAGCTACTCGCCGCGCGCAAGAGCAAGACGGACCACAAGCAGGTCCAGATGTCGGCCGGCGGCGAGGTGGTCGAGCTGGTGAGCGCCGCGGACCTCGAGGCGCTGGAGGCGCGCGTGGGGGCGTGCGAAAAGGGGCTCGCAGCGCAGGACGCCGAGATCGGCGCGCTCCGCGACAAGCTGGCCCCGCCCAACCCGCCGGCGGCCGCGGCTCGCCCGCCGGCAGCGGCGCGGCGGCAGCTCTCCTCCGCGACTGGCGACGAGACCGAGTTCGCCATCACGGGGAGGAAAGCGACGCTCTCCTTCAACAGTCGCACGCCCGACCTGACGCCGACCCGCCTGACCGGCGAGGGGGGCGGCAAGCTGACGTGCAGCGGCGAGCTGCACGCGACGGACTTTGTCACGGCGGACGGGGAGAGTGTCACCGAGCGGATCGAAGCGCTTCGCGACAATTTCACTGAGTTCGTCACGGAGCAGCTGAAGGACGGTGTCTCGCAGGGGCTCGCGAGTGTGAGGGAGGAGCTCGAGGCGGTTCGGAAGTTCGTGGGCATGGTGCCGCCGTCGACGCCACCGTCGCCGTTGCCGCCAACGCCGCCGCCGTCGCCGTCGACGCCGCCGCCGTCGATCCCGAATCCTTCGCCGCCCCCGCAGATGGTGCTTCCGAACCCCATCGCCGTCGCGAGCGTCACCGAAGGGGTGAACGGCTTCGACGAGCTGGAGGGTGCACATGGCGTCGCCACGTTTGTGGTGGGGCCGCCGCCACCGGCGCCTCCGCCGCCCACGCCGCCGCCGCCCTCCACCTCGCCGTCGCCGCCGCCGCCCACGCCGCCACCGGCGCCTCCGCCGCCCACGCTGCCGCCTCCCACTCCGCCGCCTCCTGCCCCTCCGCCGCTGGCCACGAGGCGGATGCTCACGCACGATGGTCAAGGGGCAGAGGACAACCTGGGAGAGGGCGATAGGAAATACCACGTGGCAAGCACGGCTGACCTGGATTGCGATGGCATAGACACGTGTGCCGACCAAACGTGTAGTGGCGCATATCCGGTCGAGGCTCGGAGCGGAGACAGCTGCTGCTTTTGGTCCCCAAACGTTTGCTCACAGTGCTGCCGATATCGTCCGGCGGCGGCGCCGCCGCCCTCGCCGCCGCCGCCCTCGCCGCCTCCGCCTTCACCGCCGCCGCCTTCGCTGCCGCCGCCCTCGCCGTCCGGGCGGACCTACGCCATCGTCGCGAGCGCCGCTGACTACGGCGCGCAGATCATCGAGCTCACCGACCCGTCCTCCCCCGTCGCCGTCGCGAGCGTCACCGACGGGGTGAACGGCTTCGACGAGCTGGATAATGCACGTGGCGTCGCCACGTTTGTGGTGGCCGGGCGGACCTACGCCATCGTCACGAGCTACGCTGGTGGCGCGCAGATCATCGAGCTCACCGACCCGTCCTCCCCCGTCGCCGTCGCGAGCGTCACCGAAGGGGTGAACGGCTTCGACGCGCTGGATGGTGCACGTGGCGTCGCCACGTTTGTGGTGGCCGGACGGACCTACGCCATCGTGGTGGCCCGCGTTGACAGCGTCGCGCAGATCATCGAGCTCACCGACCCGTCCTCCCCCGTCGCCGTCGCGAGCGTCACCGACGGGGTGAACGGCTTCAACACGCTGTCGGGTGCAGTCGACGTCGCCACGTTTGTGGTTGCCGGGCGGACCTACGCCATCGTCGCGAGCACCATTGACGACGGCGCTCAGATCATCGAGCTCACCGACCCGTCCTCCCCCGTCGCCGTCGCGAGCGTCACCGAAGGGGTGAACGGCTTCGACGCGCTGGCTGGTGCAATCAGCGTCGCCACGTTTGTGGTGGCCGGGCGGACCTACGCCATCGTCGCGAGCTGGAATGATGGCGGCGCGCAGATCATCGAGCTCACCGACCCGTCCTCCCCTGTCGCCGTCGCGAGCGTCACCGACGGGGTGAACGGCTTCGACGCGCTGGCTGGTGCAATCAGCGTCGCCACGTTTGTGGTGGCCGGGCGGACCTACGCCATCGTCGCGAGCACCAGCGACGGCGCTCAGATCATCGAGCTGACCGACCCGTCCTCCCCCGTCGCCGTCGCGAGCGTCACCGACGGGGTGAACGGCTTCGACGAGCTGGATAGTCCGCACGGCGTCGCCACGTTTGTGGTTGCCGGGCGGGCCTACGCCATCGTCGCGAGCTACGTCGACCGCGGCGCCCAGATCATCCAGCTCTCCGACTTTTCTCCACCCATCGTGTAGCTATAGCGGGATGGTGCTTGCGAGGGAGAGTGAGGGGCCTACTGAGCATTTGTGCGCATCGCATTGGTTGGCACGTTTCTCTGTGGGGTCGCCTCTGTCGGCTTCTGGGTCTTGTGGGGGGATGTGCATTTGGCTGGGGTTTTGGCCCGTGTCTGTGGGTTCTTTGTTGTGGGTGCATTGCATCTGGAATTTGGGGCCACTCTCTGAGTTACTTCTGGAGGTCTTGTGCTAAGTTGTACTCTAAATTGCGCGGGCTGCGGCTAGATCTGGGCATTTTGCATTGCCATTGGATGCGGACCCGGACGGCTCCACGCCGGCGACCCGTAAGCTAGCCTACTCGCCCAAGCCAAAGCCCGCCGCGGACGCCGCGGCCGGCGAGCCGCCCCGAGGGCCGAGGGCCGAGTGACGCCGCCCGCCGCCGCCGCCGCCGCCGCCGCTCACGCCCGCCCCCGCGCGCCTCAGGCGCAGCACGAGGCCAAGAAGGAGAAGAACAAGGCACCGACCAAGGTGGAGAAGAAGGACCGCATCGCCAACGAGGCTCGCCCCCACATCCGCCCCGCCTGCCTTCCTCGCTGCCATCGGCCAGCCTATGCCGTGCGCGGCTGCATCGCACCTCACTCTCCAGCCGCCCCGTCCCTCGCCGTGGCCGCCGCCCGTTGATGCCGCCCTCGTCTCCACGCCCTCGCCACGCCACCGCCCTCGCCGCCGGCCCCCGCCACACCGCCGCCGCCGCCGCCGCCGCCGCCGCCGCCATGCGGCTTCCCACCTCCCACCCTCCCCACCGCTCTCGCCACCGCCCATCCTCCCTCTCTCCTCACACCCTGGAGATCCAGGCGAAGGAGATCATGTACCACAAGGTCAACATCAACACTCGTGTCTGGCGCCTTTTCTCGGGGCCGCGCCTGCGGCGCGCCGTGGTTTCTTAGATTTTTGCCGACGACTGGGATTTTAAGAATTTTACAACCAAAGCCTGTCGCACACGCACGATTCACACGACAGACAAGATTTTAAGAAAGAAAACGGACAATCAAGGGAGGGATGGGAGGATGGCACGCCGCCACCACACAGGGATTTTAATAAGGGGAGGGGTGTGATGCGCTAGCCGTCGCCCACCCTTGGGCGTCCGCCTCTTCCTATCTCTCTTCGCAGTCTCTCGCCGATTCTCGCTGCAGCCTTCATGCCACCTCGCGGTCGTCCCACTCTCGTCGTTCTCTCTCTTGTCGCTTCTTCCTCTGTCGCGTCGCTCTCCTCTGCCTCATCCTGCGACGGCGCCGCCGCCTGCCGGTCCCTCGCTCTCGCTGCTTCTCCCGCCTTTCGGCGCAACTCTGGTCTCTGCCCTCCTCGCCCGCGGCATATTTTGGCCCCTCGAGTTTATCGAGCTCTCCTCGCGCAAGGACGAGTCTTCTGACGCCCACTCCGATCATTTGTCGCCAAGTCATGTCGTTGCTCAGGTCCACTCTCGTGTCGGACACTTGTACCTCCACCGATGATGTTGGCGCTGGTGTCCCCTTCGGGTGCATCGCGACAGCTGACGACGAGATTACCTGCACTGTTTCACGGCAGCGAGCTAGCTAGCAGAGCTTGGCAACCTTGCTTTCACGACCGTGAAATCAAGTACGTATCGCAAGAACGTGGGCGGAAATGCCCCCAGCCCACACGCCCTTGCTGACGACACGCTAGCGACCCTCGCGTACGTGCGCCTCAGCTCAACCACGGACGTACTTCGACACTACGTACGTACTGTCAAAACAGGGACGTACATACATGCAAGTACGACCTTATCCTCAAATTTTCTCTTCGGCTCGCTCCGCTCGCTTCGGTGCGCAAGAGCCGGGCCTCGCACGCCGGACGCCGGCGGCTCCTGGCCCTAATCCTGGCCCTAATCTACGCAGAGAAACGGCCGCCCTCGGCCCAAACGTATCCTGGCCGTTCACCAGCGGCGCGTTCTCGTCCGCGACCTCCTCGGTCATGCCTTCGGTGTCGCAGTGGTCGGTCGTGGTCCCACCGTCGGTCGTCATGCCAAGCGCGACGCGCTCCTTGTGAGCCGCGAGCCACGCTGCGATTGATGCGTCCGCGCGCTCATTCGCTTCGTCCAGACGCTTGTTGAAGTCTGCCGCCACCTTCTGCCACTGCCGCTGCCGATGCGCCCGCAGCCGCTGCACAGTCTCGTCAGCCAGCAGCGTCTTCGACTGGCGGTCCTCAATCATGGCCGCCTGCATCCGCAAGAACCAAGCAGACGCTCGAGGGCCAGACATGGTTGGCAAACTGCGTCGCTCGAAGACACGGTCGTGATTGTACGGTCTTGCGAAAAAGAATTTTACACCTTGTGCGAAAAAGAAATTAGTCCCCCTTGGAGCACTTGTTCAGATGTACACAAACAGCGCACCCACGGCGCACCCACCCCACCCACGCACGCCGACCTCGAGAGCCCCCCCACCCACCCACCCACCCACCCACCCAGAGAGAGAGAGAATTCTTGATACGAAACCACGACGACACACACCAGTCGACTCGCATCGGTTGCCTCCATGAACGGCGGAGCTATTCTCGCGCCCACACCACACCTGGCTCCAACGTGGACACGCCCATAGCTGGGGACACTACTAGGTCACGCATGGCATCACAGAAGTTTTATCTCTCTCTCTCTCTCTCTCTCTCTCTCCCACCCACCCACCACCCCACACACGCCACAGCCAATCAATAAGAACGTGCGAGTACGTTCTTGTTTTGGGCAAAACAAGAACGTGATCGCATCACTCGCTAAGGACGTGAAAACAAGGCCTTACCCAGGGAAAGTACGTACGTATCTCTGAAAATTTTCTTCGCGCGCTTACGCGCGCGACTAGTTCACGCCCTACACGGGCGTGTGGCCTGCGGCCACTAAGGTTGCCAAGCTCTGCTAGCTAGGCGAGCGCAACCACGCTTTCGTCAGCTTTCGTCCCCCGGTCAACGCAAGATGTCACCCCCCACGACGCTGCTCCTCTCCGCCGGCCTCTTCTTCTGGCTCTCCGCTGCGCCGGCTGAGTCCTCGAGGGCGGTGCTCCTCGTGGCACTCGGTGCGGCGCTGAGTTTGCAGCTCCTCGGGCACGCCATCTCCCTCACGTACTCGCGCGTGCTGCCCCTCTCGCCTGCCCGTGATATGTACGTGGTGGTCACTGGTGCCTCCTCGGGAATCGGCAAGGCGTGTGCGTTCGAGCTCGTGCGTCGCGGCTTCAACGTGCTCCTCGTCGCGCGGCGCGCGGCACTGCTCAAGGAGGTGCAGGCGGCGCTCCTTTCGGAGGGTGGCGGCGGAGTGCTTGTGAGTGTGCTGCCACTCGACCTCGCCGACGCCACCCTCGACGCCGGCGAGGCCGTGCTCCGCGCCCTCGCAGAGCGTGGTGCGTACTGCGGGGCTCTGGTGAGCGCAGCGGGAGCCAGTGACCGGCGCGAGTTCGTGGAGTGCAGCCGCGAGGAGCACCGGTGGGCAGCCCGCCTCAACTACACGTCTCACGTCGAGCTCATACGCACGCTCGCGCCGCCGATGTGTGCGCGCCGCCAAGGGCGCGTGCTCGTGATCGGCTCGATCGTCGGCTCTGCGGGCCAGCCATTCAACGCAGCTTACAGTGCGAGCAAGGCGGCGCTGTCAAACCTGTGCGACGCGGTGCACTATGAGCTGGCCCTCAAGGGCGTGGGCGTCACCTGTGCGCTGCCGGGAGCAACCGACACGGGCTTCGCGCAGGCGGGCGGCTCGGAGGACGGCCTCATATTCAAACTTCCGACGACGAGCGCCGCACAGGTGGCGGAGCGCGCAGTGCTCGCGATGCTGCGAGCCGAGCGGCAGGTGGTGATCGGGCGCGTGTCGACGTTCTTCTACTTGTGCGGCCTGTACTGCCCGGCGCCAGTTTCGCTCGTCGCGGGCGCGCTGTTCTGGAACAGCCCCTCTGGAGCGCTTGCCCACTTCAGGTCGTTCCTGCGCGATAAATAATTTTTGTAATAAATAAATAGAGCAGTGATGAACAGCGCGCACCCCGCCCCTCCGCACTTGGAGCACTTGGAGTGCAGTTATTAACCTCACATCCAGGGCCGGGGAGCTAAGAAGCGCACCCAGCGAGCCGGATGATCGGCATCGGGCTACGGGCTAGAGCCGTAGAGAGCCCTGACCCCTAGCTAGGGGGGGGGTGCGCGTTCGCAGGAAAAGGACTGACTCGCGCCACGAAATTCTTTTTCTCGCGATGTCTGCCCCGCCGCGCCGCCGCTCGCGCCGCCTCGCCCCCGCCTCCGCCGCCGCCGCCCCCGCGCCAAACACGCCGCCGCCCGCCCGCCTCCTCGACCTCCCCACGGAGCTCCTCGTGCGCGTCGTCTCTCGCTGCGACCCCGCCGACATCGCTCGCGCCGCGGCCGTCTCGCTCCTCTTCCACGCCTCGCTGGCGCTGGAGGGCATCCGCTTGCGCTTGCAAGAGGCCGGCTACGAGCCGCCGGCGCAGCCAGAGGGCGAGGGCTGCGCCGTGCGGTGGCTGTGCTTCTATGCCTTGCTGCGCGAGGCTAACCCGCCGGCGAGGCTGGCGGCGGGCGCACGGCACAGCGTTTTTATCGACGGCGAGGGGCGGCTCTCGTCATGCGGCGCGGCAGCGGAGGGCGAGGAGGACGAGGAGGAGGACGAGGAGGACGAGGAGGAGGAGTGTCCAGGCCTTCTCGGCCACGGCGAGGGCGTGTTGCAGCTTAAGACGCCGACCCGTCTCCCGCCCTCCGGAGGCGTGCGCGCGATCGGTGTGGCGGCGTCATTTTACTTCAGCCTCGCTCTCTCCGCGAACGGCGCCCTTTGGTCCTGGGGCAGCGGCGGGGACGGCAAGCTGGGACACGGCGACGAGCAGCACCAGCTGCTGCCCAAGAAGATCGAGGCCTTTGTTGGCCAGCGTGTCATCGCTGTGTCGGCTGGACCCGTGCACAGTCTCGCCCTCACCGCTGACGGCAGCGTCTGGAGCTGGGGCTGGGGAGGCGAGGGCCGGTTGGGCCACGGTGACGAGGAGAACCAGCTGCTGCCCAAGAAGGTCGAGGCCTTTGCTGCACGGCGCGTCGTTGCTGTGTCGGCTGGACCGTTCCACAGCCTCGCCCTCGCCGCCGACGGTGCCGTCTGGAGCTGGGGCGCAGGAGCCTATGGCCAGCTGGGCCACGGCGACGAGCAGCAGGACCAGCTGCTGCCGAAGAAGGTGGAGGCGTTGGCAGGGCGGCGCGTCGTCACTGTGTCGGCTGGAGGCGGCCACAGCCTCGCCATCACCGCCGACGGAGCCGTCTGGAGCTGTGGCATGGGATACGCTGGCCAACTGGGCCACGGCGACGAGCAGCACCAGCTGCTGCCCAAGAAGGTCGAGGCCTTTGCTGGGCGGCGCGTCGTCGCTGTGTCGGCTGGAGCCGCTCACAGCCTCGCCCTCACCGCCGACGGCGCCGTCTGGAGCTGGGGCGATGGAGACTCAGGCCAGCTGGGCCACGACGACGAGCAGGACCAGATGCTGCCAAAGAAGGTCGAGGCCTTTGCTGGCCAGCGCGTCGTCTCTGTGTCGGCTGGAGGCGGCCACAGCCTCGCCATCACCGCCGACGGCGCAGTCTGGAGCTGGGGCGCTGGCGGACTCAGCCGCTTAGGCCATGGAGAGGACCTGTCGAACCAGCTGCTGCCCAAGAAGATCGAGGTGTGGTCGCGGGAGTGAGAGGGGGGCGAGGGGCGCGTGGCTGATATAGGAGTGCGACCGACTCGGGAGAGGTCAAGATCCGGATAGGGTGGGAGGGCCAGCTGGCCAAGTGCTAGACCCTCTAGGGCACGCTACAGATACTGGTGGCTTGGTAGCGCCGGGTTCCTCTCTCTAGGGAGAGCTTCCATAATAAGCTCAAGGGTCGGTCTCTCGCCCACCAACCATCGGGAGGACGACCCCGGCTAGTCGCCGACCACACCCACAAAGAACCCTGCACAAAGATCGCACGGGCGGGGGCCTGTTCCTTTTAGCTTTTTACCCATCTCACAGAGTACGAGTAGAGGTGTCCGTTTTTACTTCGTTATTTTTTATTTATTTACTCTCTTGGTGTCTTGCAGGATGCAGCGCAAGGCCAGACGCATTTGAGCGAGGGAGGGTTTCTGAACGGCCGCGCATGCACAGCATGCCGGCTTAGAGCCGTACTAAGAATATCCCTCCATAAAAAGTGAGAAAGAGAGGAGAGATTCAGGGCGCGCGCCGGCGTGTGTGCGTCACCGTGTGGTTGAAGGGCCGCCCGCGCGGCGCGGCGGCCAGCGGGGCACAACCTCCACAAGGCCTCTCTGGCTCTCTCTCTCTCTCTCTCTCTCTCTCTCTCTCTCTCTCTCTCTGGCTCTCTCTCTCTCTCTCTCTCTCTCTCTCTCTCTCTCTCTCTCTCTCTCTCTCTCTCTCTCTCTCTCTCTCTCTCTCTCTCTCTCTCTCTCTCTCTCTCTCTCTCTCTCTCTCGGCGCGGGCGTTTACGGCGCCCTCGCGGGGGCGGGACGTGCGCATGAGAGCGCGGAGAGGGGCGCCGCCGCCCGCCCCATATGAGATTGGGCAGTGCCACGGCGGAGGTATTGTAGTCAGACGGTATCGTACCCAAACTGTTCATAGTCATCACCGGCCCTGGGTGTGATCGCGTCGACCCAGTCGACTGAGGACACGTCATCATCATCATCCGCAGAGTCGTTGGTGTAGTTGCACGTCTGGTAGTACACGTCGTACATCATCTGCTTCCGCTTGCGGTGGGGCTCCCACTGCGCCTCGCTCCAGTCCACTTGGCTGTGCCCGTGCTGCCGCAGCCATGCAACCACGCGTGGTGCTCCAGTGAACGTAGAATCGCTCCAGGTGGCCGCCGGACGCCGCGGCCTGCGTGAGCTTCTTGCTCCGTGGCAGCGCATCGAGCGCGTCCAGCCACGAGAGGATGTCAACGCGGCCGGCCGTCGCCGCACTCAGCCCTGCCCCGTCGCTCAGCGGGCAGTCATCGGCCACCGCCCAGTGGAGGTCGCGCATGTCCACATGCGCGCACTCGATCAACCGGCTCAGCGTGTGGGACGACCACGGCGCGCCGAGCTCCCGCAGCCAGCGAACAAAGGAGAGGTCCGCTGGCCGCTCTCGCCCGCTCCACGGCCCATAGAAACAGTAGCCTTCGAGAGAGCCGTTGATGGCACTGCCCACCTCGACGGCGCCAGCATGGTCCATCTCGTCCCACTCGCAGCCCTGCTCCCGCAGCCATATGACCGCCTCGCGACTCCGCGCTCTCGCGGCCGCCTCCATGACGCCGCCATCGGGCCGACTGCCACACGAGGCGAGCCATTGCATGGTGTCGAGCTGCCCACCGTACGCGGCGCCGCGGAGGACCTTGGTGCTTCGCACGAGTGGGACACGCGCCTCGTCGAAATCGTATGTCGAGCACCGCACACCCTCCGCGACCGCTCGCTCAAGCACTTTCCGCCTTCCGAACGCGGCGGCCTCCACGCACAGGTCTGTCAGGTCGATAGAGTCGCCGCAGTCCAGCAGACCCAGTTCGATGGCAAGTTCGAGACGCGCCACGGACGCCGAGCCCATCTGAATCACCGTCAGCACGCGTGGTGACAGTTGCCAACCCCCGTGGCCGCCATAGCGCGGCGGACAGATGGCGAATACAATGTCGCGCAGCCGTCGGCACGTCAACGCTATGCACATTAGATCCCTCGTGCCGACGCTCGGGCCCCAGCCGTTTCCCACGCTCTCAAGGTCGTCCATGGCTGTGGCGATGGCAATAGCCTGAAGCTCATGGTCATTCAACGCCATGAGGCCGACCGCGGGCTCGTCATCCTCGTCCTCTCCTCGTTTGCCTCGAAGAATACCGACGAGCTTCTCGGCTTCGGTGAGTAGAAGGGCGCGCTCCTCGCTGCTCAGCGCACAAGCCGACAGCGCGCTACACAGATGGTCGAGGCCGAAGAGACGGGGGTCGGCGCGAGACATTTATGATGGCCAACGGCGCGTTTGAGTTTTCGCGCGCCGAACGTATAATCGGCACTCCGGTGGTTGAGGGGTTGAGGGTTGAGCTGCCCTCTACGCCTCCTTCTAGAACCACGGGAATATGTTTGGTTTACCACTGTGCGCGTGATACTTGCGGCGGAAGCCCCACGGCCTTGTCGTCGTTGTGGCGGCGGCGGCGGCTGAATGTGCACGCTCCGGTGCCTCACCGGCACAGAAGGTCGGCACGTCCTTTTCAACGTGACGGACGCCGCCGAGGCGCGGCTCGCATGTGGTGGCGTTGCTGGTGGCGCACTCTTTGAGCGCTCGTCTGTCTACTACTGGCAGCAGCAACGGCGACCGCTGGCTGTGAAGCATGAGGCCATTTGCACCAAGAAGGTTGGGTTCCACGTGCTCACGTTTGGCAGCCACGGCAGCTTTCGCGCAGCAGCGCACACATTATGTGCAATAGTTCGAAGAGATTCCAGTACGGACAGCTGCACAGCACTCGATGCAAACCACCTTCCCCCCTCGATGCGCACAAGGGAGCTCTTCAGGACTCTCGGGATCGGCTTCTGGCAGTGGAAGCCACACATCATCATGATGCGGCTACGCGCTCTGCCCGCTGGGGATGTTCTCTACTACCTTGACCGCGATACGCCTGTGAGCCCAGCGCGGTCGTTGCAGCCACTCTTCTGCCTCGCCCAGCAAGTCAAGGGCAGCTTCGCTACCTTTCACAGCCCATGCTTTCGTGATCGCGCGTGGACACAGCACTCGATGGTCAGGGCACTCGTGGCGACGGACGCCCAACTTGATAGTGCCACTTCTTGGGCAGGCATTATTGGAATGCGAGCAGAGCCTGCGGCATTCGAGCTTCTTCAGCGCTGGAATGCCAGCACGTCGCTCTTCGCAAACACAGACTTCGTGAATTATCGAGACTCGTGCAAGCAGGCTCACGCCAAGCACGAAGATGCAGCCTTCTGCGATCACCGCCACGATCAGGCTGCAATCTCGCTGCTCACCAAGCAGGCGGGTGTCAAGAGCTTCCCAGTGCCTATTGCGAAGCACGACCCACGCGACGTGTGGGCGTGGGAGGCGGGCTATTGCGAGCCGGGGTTCAAGTGGCCGCTGGACAATGTGGGCCTGGGCAAGACGGACTATACTGCTATTTACGGCCCCGTAGCATCTCTTCGCAGCACTTGCAAGACTTTAAAGACACCGCAAGACGGTCTGACAAATATTGAAGCATTGCCTGACTACTCAAAGGCAAGCTGTATACAATGAACCTAGCTGAACCGCCACTAAGCCGAAGCGCTGGTGTGTGGAGCCCCTGCCCGCTCATCGCTGATGAGCGCCGAGGAAGGCAGCGGCCTGAAGAGTGCTGCGCTGTGCTGCGCGCTCGCCATTACCGGCACGCTGGCAGTGTGGCGTACCGCCGTACCAGTCGTGCAACTCAGCACCGTTGAGCCGCCCAGTCCACGACTGACTCCTGGACCCCTTTTACGAAGGGAGCGGCGGTGGAAGCGCCGCCGTGAGTGCGCTGCTGCAGCCGAGTAATTTAACTAATTGTAAATTAGTTTGTACATGAGCGCAGTATAATTTACGCCATTGCGGAACTTAAAGGGGTACGTGGCGGCACAATGCGTGCCTATCAGCGCAGAGGCTGTCATCTTCTCTGCGGGGCAGCTCGTGCGCCTATGCGCTATGGGGCGCGAAGCGCTCTCCCCTAACCCACAGCGGTTGGTCCGGGAGAAAAACACGCGCTACCTACCTACAGTGGAGGTTAGGTTAGGTTAGGTAGGAAGGTGAAGAACAATTAACCTCGGATTGGACACCAGCGCGGTATGGGTGGACGCCTTAGGGGACCCCTAGGCTTAAAAGGGTGGGCCCTGGGGCGCCTGCGGCTTAAACGGCTTAAAACTTGCCTAGGCAAGTTTTAAGAGCTGCTGGGCCGCCGATTCCTTAAACGGTCTTAAACGGTCAAACGACTCGGCAGCCTCCCCGCGCCCTTAAACGCGATCACACCAATGAATGGTCTATACTCAAAACTTGCCGACGGGCGGCGAAAGCTCTTCGCTCGGCCCCGAGAGCGCTTCGCTCTCTGCCGCCCGCCCGCCCGCTCGCTCGCCCGCCCGCCCGCCAGCCTCCCCCCGCGCTTAAACGCTCTAGGCTCAAATGGCTCAGGTTGGGCGCGGTGTGCGATTCTCTTAAATGGTCTCTTAAATGGGAGCGGCAGCATGGGCCCAATCTCTTAAACGCACCGAGGCGGCTCTGGAGCCGCCAATCTCTTAAAAGGTCTTAAAAAAATCCGGCCCTCAGAACCCTAGGGGTCCCCTAAGGTGGACGCCTGCGTCGCAGACCCCTGACGCCAAGCAACCCGAACCCTGCAGGGATACACCGGTTGTGAGTCCGGGACCTCGGCCACGAGTCGTTAGGGGCGCAAGAGGATACAGGTTTATGCTGCCTATCCTCGCCGCGGCGGCGGTTGGCTTCAGTCCCTTACCGCCATCTCAAACGACGGTTCGCATATCAAGCGAAGAGGAGCTGACGGGCGCGGTCCTGGGACCACTGCCGGAGCTCGGTGAGTCACTTCCAGCCAGCCTGCAGGCAGTCTGCGCCGGTGTGGTGCCGTGCGCGGGACAAGCCGACGATCCAACCTTTCTGGTTGGGGCCGCGCAACCGTGCAAGGGGCAGGGCGACGATCCGACCATCGCACTAGTATCTCAGCGAATGTACAGTTTGTTCTTCGACAGTTTGTTCCAGGTAGTTCCCCGGGGAGGAACCGAGGTCGCTTCGAGGGGGAATTCCCCTGCACCCACCTTCCTCTGCTCCAACTCGACCGCCAAGAATTCCGAGTGGGTCGCCGAGAACGCGGGGCCGACCGCCGAGCCGCCCATTAAGGCGCCGCCCCTCCGCCCCTCCGCCCTGTTCCTCCCGGCCCGCCCTCCTGCCCCGCCCCTCCCGCGTCGCCCCTGCGCCCTCGTCTCTCCTCGCCTCTGCACTTTGTGCCAGCCCGCTGTGCACTGATGGGCGCTACGCCCACGCCGCCACCGACAGGTGACCTCTGCGCCCACAGCCGCCTACCAGATCGTCGAATCGGACAAGCGGGGAACGGTGACCGTCGCGCGCAACGTCATCGTCAGTCATAGCTGTCGCCAAGTCAGCACTGATTGTGTGTACAGGTGGCCGCCATCTGTCACGTTGAGTCGCTGGCAGGCGACCCGCTTCCGCCGCCCACCCCGCCCCGCGCGGCGCCCTTTCTCTCCCCACTCCCCGGGGCCAAGCCCCACCCCCCTCCCACCGTCCCGCACCCTCCGCCCCGAGTCCAGGCGATTACTTTTGCCACCTGCCGGAGGCGGCGTCGCTCTTCGATGCGCTCAACGAGCACGACGAAAAGATGCTCGTGCTGTGCCACGAAATCCCCGCCGGCACCGGCTCGCTTGCGCGCGGCGACAACGGGAACTCCTTTCTGGGTGCAGTTCGGCGAACTCCCATGGCCTTCCCTTTCATGGGCTTCGACAACATGCGCTCGGGCCGCCAGCTCGGCGAACTGCAGCATTATATTCTCGAGTGCCACGCTCTCCGCGTCGATTCCGTCGTTTGGCTGGAGCTGGAGCAGTAGCACGCAGCTGGGAGAGAGTTGAAGACCAAGAAAATCGCGATCGATCGATTGAACTTGTGGAAAGAACTAGGGGTTGAACGCGAGCTCTGTATGTATGTATGTAGGAAAGTGAAGAACAGTCAGGCTCGGGCGACCCGAGGGTTAGACCCACGTTACGTCCACGCAGGTTTCCCCGCTTAACTGCAGGACACGCCCCCTGTACTCGGAGCTAGGTCTCCGAGCACCGAGGGATGGTTCCGTGTACGGTGTACCGGAGGTTACCCCTTAACTGCAGAACGCACCCAAATTATAAAGAAAGCGGCGAGACGCCTGCCGGGTGGGGACGGCGAGGCGGCGAGGGAGTTTTTCACTTTTTCTCGGAACTTTCCAGCAGTCCCACGCGTCCTTTGAAAAACTTCGTGGATCGCAATTGCTGCCCGCTGACCATGGCGCCGCAGGCGCCGCAGAGCGATGAGGCCTTCGACATCATGCTACCGCTCTTCGAGGTGCGCTGGTGCACACGTGGTGTGCTCGAGGGCCTCCAGGGTTTTCAAAAAAATCTCTCTCTGAATGAAGGCCCGCGAGTAGCCCCTCCCCATCCCAAGGGCTAGGGCCTCCTGGGGCACGCATCTCAACGTTTCATTCATACACTGGTTTGAAAGAAAGAAAGAAAGAAAACAGAATCCCAAGGGAGGGATGGGAGAACGGCACGCCGCCACCACACAGGGATTTTAAGGAGAGGGGTGTGGTGCGCTGGTTTGAAGCGGATGGCGGTCCGAAGAATTCTTTTTATCAGCCGCCGCGAGAACAGGGCCGAGCCATCGTTATGCAGGAGGCGCTCTTGTCGGAGGTGTCGCGGTACGTCGAGGAGGCTCGTGCCGGCTCGGAGGACGCTCTCCCGCCGCTGCTCGCCGCCTGCGAGCGCGTGCTCGCGCTCGCGCCCGAGGATGCGGAGACGCTGCGTGCAAAGCTCACTTGCCTGGTGGAGCTCGGCCGGTACGGCGAGGCGGAGGCGCTGGCTGCGGAGCTGGGCGAGCCGGCGCGGTACGAGCGCGCCTACGCCCTCTACCAGCTCGGCCGCGAGGCGGACGCGATGCGGGCGCTGCCGGCGGACCTCAGCGGCGCGAGCGGCGCCGAGCAGACGCTCGCGGCGCAGATCAAGTACAGACAGGCCGAGTACGGCGAGGCGGCGCGGCTGTTCCGGGCGGCGGCGGAGCAGGCCGCCTCCGAGGGGGACGGCACCGCCGCCGAGCACTACACGAACGTGCTCGCCTCGCTGGTGCTCTCTCGCGACTCGGCGGCGGCGACGTCGTACGGCGCGTCGCTCGCCGCGGGGCTCGAGGCGGAGCAGTTTGAGCTGGCGTACAACCTGGCTTGCGCGCACATCGGGTCGGGCGAGTACAGCGCCGCGCGCGACAAGCTCGCCGTCGCTCTCCGCGCCTGCAGAGAGTCGCTCGGTGCTCTCCTCTCCCCGCCCACTCGCGCCCAGCAGCCCCCACGCCTCTGCCAGCGCCTCCTCCTCCTGAGCCGGTGTCTCGTCGCGATCCCCCCCCCCTCCCCCCCCCTCCCTCCCCGACCGCGTGGGTGCGCTCGCCCCTCCGCCCCCGCCTGGCCGCCGCCGCCTCCACCACCGTCTTCACCCCCCCGCGCTGCTACGC
>NW_005201613.1:291818-293741 GCF_000372725.1 Emiliania huxleyi CCMP1516 | reverse complement strand
CCGAAATATGGGGACATATGGGGAAACCTGGGGAAATGTGGGGAGCTCAAGGCCGAACTGGGCGTGCTGACTGCCCAGGCCCCCGCGGAGAAGCCCCCCGGGAGGGCACAAAATTCTCCACTCCGGGGGGGGGGGGGGGGGAGTGTGAGCGGTGCTCTTGTTCCGTCCTGACGGCGTGTGGGGTGTGCTCTACACACCTCCATCACACCATCCCCCCACCCCCCCATCACACCTCCATCCCCCCATCCCCCCATCACACCATCACACCTCCATCACACCACCAGGCCGCCTTCGTCGACCAGCAGCTGGGCGACAAGGAGGCGGCGGCGGCGGCGTACGCGACACTGGCCTCGTTCAAGGCGGAGAGGCAGCCGAGATGCCGCGCCGAGATGCCGCCGAGCTGTAGCCGGGGGAAGGGAAGGGAAGGGGGGGGGTGGGGGGGGGTGACACGTTTGGGCGACGTGATCACATGTTGAGAGATGGGGAGAGATGGGGAGAGATGAGGTCGTGGCACACCACGAGCACGCTCGTGAAGCCCCTCGACGCCGGAGAGATATGGGGAGATATGGGGAGATATGGGGAGATATGGGGAGATATGGGGAGAGATCGACCGCGCGGCAGCGCAGCGTCCGCTCGTTGCACCTGCACTCCCGTCACGCACCACCCACCCACACCCAGCCAGTCGGTTGCGGCCGTGTGCGGGGATTCGCATCTCGGCCGGGTAGGGGAATCACCGACTCTGTGAAGAGCCCACGACTCGACACTGCCACACTGGGGCCTCGTAGCGTCTGCACATGCGCACGAGCTCTGTAGGCGGAGCTCGAGGTCGCCGTCGCCGCCGTCGTCGCCAACAACACTGTCGCGCTGCGCGGCGAGGCGGGCCTCGTAGCAGCGGCAGTAGCAGTAGTAGCAGTAGTAGTAGTAGTAGTAGTAGTAGTAGTAGTAGTAGTAGCAGCAGTAGTGGTAGTAGTAGGAGGAGTGGTCGTAGGAGGAGTGGTGGGAGCAGGAGTAGGAGTAGGAGTAGGAGTAGGAGTAGGAGGAGAGCAGCGCCACACGCCCTTGGGCGCATGTCTTCGTCCCGCTCAGTCGCCTCCTGGCGTCGGCCCGGCGACCCTGGTCGCACTCGTGGACGGAGGCGCCACCGACTTTCCTGAGCCACTCCCACCTCGTGAGCTGTCCGGTGAGCTGCGTGACCTGTGCGTCCAGCAGTCCGGGCCCGGTGCTATAGCCGGTGACAGCGTGCCTCGTGTCGGCTCCCGAGCCAATCGTGTGCAGCGTGTGTGTGTGCGTGTGGGCCCGTCCTCCATGCTGGGAGGTGTGTAGCACTGACTGGCTCCCTCGTTCGGCAGGCGAACCTGTTCGGTAGTAGTAGTAGTAGTAGTAGTAGTGGTAGCAGCAGCAGCAGCAGTAGTAGTAGTAGGAGGAGGAGGAGGAGGAGGAGGAGGAGGAGGAGGAGGAGGAGGAGGAGGAGGAAGCCATAATCCCTCGTTCGGCAGGCGAACCTGTTCGACTCGTGGAAGAAGGCAAAGGCGAACCTCGCCGAGCCGCTCGTCAAGAAGCTGACGCCACACCAGCGGCAGGCCTTCCTCGCGAACGCCGCCCTCCTCTCCGTCGCTATGTCGCGGCCGGAGCAGGCGCAAGTCGAGCGAGGGAGAGGGAGGGAGGGAGGGAGGGAGGGAGAGAGGGAGGGAGAGAGGGAGGGAGAGAGGGAGGAGAGAGAAGAGAAGAGTAAGAGAGAGAGAGAGAGAGAGAGAGAGCGAGAGCGAGAGCGAGAGAGCGAGGGAGAGATAGCGACGGAGACAGAGACAGAGGAGCGGCGGCGGAGGCTCGCCAGTCATCACTGATGAGCCCCTTGCCCCACGGGTTGCAGGCAAAGGAGTGCGTCTCCTCGCTACGCAGCGAGCACCGCTCTCCTAGATGCTC
>NW_005201613.1:269379-291164 GCF_000372725.1 Emiliania huxleyi CCMP1516 | reverse complement strand
GCGTCCCGCAGGCGCCCTCGTCGCGCTGCACGAGCGGACGGGCGACGTCGACGCCGCGTCGACCGCGCTCGAGGCGGCCTGGCTCTCCGCCGAGGCGGGACTCGGCCACCCCCCACACGCCCGTTTCCCGAGCGCGGCGTCCCCGCTTCTGTAGGCGGCCCTCTCCGCCGAGGCCGCGCCGCTTGCGCTGCTGCGCTCCGGCGCCCAGTTTTACGCGCGGCACGGAAGGTGGGCGGAGGCGGCCGCGCTGCGACGTCGCCTCGTTGAGGCTTCGCCGCGACGCCGCCGCCGCCGCCGCCGCTTCCTTCGTGCGACTGATTGTCAAGAACGATCTCTGACGGGTAGGCGGCGCCGCGCGACGCCGCCGCGCTCGCCGCGCTGGTGGTTGCCGAGTCACATGTCGACGCAGAGGCGCCGCCGGGGAAGGGGGGCCAGAGAGCGTCCGAGAGCGGTCTGCCGGCGCACCTCCTCTGCCCACCTCCTCCGCCCACCGCGCCTCGCCTGCGCTCATCTCCAGCTCGTCTCCAGCTCGCGCCCACATCGTCTGCTGACATGCACATGCACATGCGCATGCACATGCACATGCACATGCACATGCGCATGCACATGCCATGCTCATGTGGGAGTGAGCCGCCACCTCCCCACACCTGTCCTCCTTGGGGGGCATGGGACGGCACCGTCGCCACCTCGATGCCCTCCTGGGAAAGCACCTTCGCGGTGCGGAGACGCGGAACGGGAGATATAGGGAGATATGGGGAGAAAGGGGAGACATGGGGAGACATGGGGAGAAAGGGGAGACATGGGGAGATATGGGGAGAGATGGGGAGATAGTCGTTTCTTGAGGCTCTCGCCCTCTCGCCTTTCCTCGTAGGCGGCGCACGACCGCCTCTCGCGCCTCGAGCTCATGTGCCGAGAGTAGCCGAGAGGAGGCTGAGCTCCGCCGAGAGCCGCGCCTCACCTCGCCTCGCCCCTCTGCCCGCCTCTCCTGGGCTGAAGCTGGGCTCTCGGCCCGCCGCACCCACGCGGTCAGTATTTCTTATTCGGCTCTCTCTCTCTCTCTCTCTCTCTCTCTCTCTCCTTGTCGGATTGGCGTGCCCCTAGACCCAATCCGGTAGACCGACTCATCGATCCTACTGCGGCAGGTGCCCGCCGCTCGAGGAAGAGGAGGGCGGGCCGATCGACGCAGAGGCGCTCGAGCAGGCGACGCTCCCGCGCGCCGCCAAGCGCGCCGCCGACGCCGCGCCCGCCGACTCCGGCAGGGCGGCGGCGGCGGGCGGCGAGGGCGGGTCGGGCGGCGGTGGCGAGGCGCGGGGCGGGCGGCTGCGGAAGAAGAGGCGGTCGAGGCGCTCCAAGCCGCGGTACCCCAAGGGGTTCGACCCCGAGACCCCGCAAAAGACGCCGCCGCCCGACCCGGAGCGCTGGCTGCCGAAGCGCGAGCGCTCAAACTACCGGCCGCGCAAGAAAGACAAGAACCGGATCGCGCGCGGGCCGCAGGGCTCCACCTCGGGCGCCGCGCGCGTCGACGACCGGGCGACGACCAACGTCAAGGAGCTGAGCGAGGAGGAGAAGGCGCGCAACCGCGCCAAGGCCGAGGCGGAGGCGCGCGCCGAGGCGGCGGCGGCGGCCGCGTCGGCCGCCTCGAGCAAGCGGTCCAACAAGAAGAAGGGCGGCAAGGGCAAGTGGTGAGCGCGAGGAGCGCGGGAGATTTCCGGCTGCGGGCCCCTGCGGCGGGGGTGGCTCGTGTGGCTGCGACGACGGCTTGTCTTGGAGAGTTGGGTCGCGGTCGGGGGTGCCCCGATCCGGGGGCGCGCGCGGAGAAATCTCCTACCGTGGTCTTCTTCTACAATGAAGCGGTTACCCGGAGTTTGTGTGCCACGCGCACAACGACATCCAAAATATCCTCACCGTTATATGCGCGTCATATCTTGTGGTGAACAGGCCGACTTCGCGGTTTGAGCGCCCAGCGCAGACCGACCGACCGCAGGCCGCAGAGGGGTTGTCCGGTCGGCGGCCGCGGAAGACCGCAGACCGGAGGGGGGGTCCGGTCGGTCGGAGCGCAGTGGAGGCTGGAGCGCAGACCGAGGGGGGGGGTCGGTCGGGTTGGCTCGAGGGTCACACCGCACATGCTCGCCGCAGCCCGCGTGAATAAATTAGTAATCTCTAAATGCGGTATCTCTAAAACTGAGAAGCGGCGTCCAGCACCCGGATCGATTGCCATTCGCTGTCGCTTGAGCGACTCGGAAGCCGATGAGCCCGGTGACGGCGGCGGCGATGTGTCGATCAAGCTCTCTGGCAAGTCATCGTGAGGGATGGACAGCAGGTAGCAGGTAGCAGAATGATTCCTATTGCTAAAAAAATCTCTAAGGGGAGGACAAAACGTCGTGCCGCAACCAAGGCGCAGACAGGCAGGCAGGGAAGAAGAGCCTCAGCAGGACAGCAGCTGCTCTCGCGGACTCACATGGCTGGCCGTGCGTGGCCGGGGCCGCGCCAGTGACTGAAGTCCTGCATGCAGACTCCTGCCATTGGCCACCCATTGTGTAGGCTGGCTGTTGCAGCCATTGCTAAAAGAAAAACAAAGAAAAAGAATAAAAAAAGGAGCGTGACAGCAATCGCGGCCGTCTTGATCGCGGCGCGTGAAGGATTGACCCAAAGCGCGCTTCTCCTCTTGTCAATGAGCGCCGCCGTCATCGTCCTCAGCGCGGCCGCGGCCACACAACAGTTTATCATCTCGTGCCCGATAGCTTTCGTCAACCTCTCTCTTCCTCTCGTCTCTCTTGCACACGCTGGCGGTGAGTGCACGCTGGCGATCGACAGATTGGTGAACCCTTCTCGAGTCCCAAGGCAAGAATTTGTCAAGAGCGAGCCGACTGCGGTGACCACCCCTCGCAAGACCCTTGAGGCGTCGACCATCGACGTCTTCGCCCCGCTCGATGCGTCAAGGACCAAGGCGGCGCTCAGCGGGCGAGCGGGAGGAGCGGAGCAGCACTGCCTGCTCCTCCAGAGTGAACGGGCCATCGATCAGCCGATCGGCACCTCGCTGAGGAACTCAGCGTGGCCAACGGAGGTCCGCTCCACCCGGCTCGCCGACCCCAGGATGTTCGAGTCAACCCCAAACCCAGGATGTTTGAGTCAACCCCAAACTGAAGCGGCGGTGCCCACGCCGATCGGATGGTCGAAGAGCTCGCGGACGGATGGAGACCTGGCAAGCTCCTGCACCGATGACTCGTCTCCGCGGCTCGAGAGTGGCTGCAAGGAAGGCATCTTTGATCAGGTGTCCGCCATGCGCCGCCACGCCCGCGACTCGACCCATCCCTCTGCTCCACACGTCTCCACACTGCGCTTCCCAGCATGCTTTTGGTGGTGCCAGGTGAGCGTCCACAGCGAGGACACAGCGGGCCGCTCAAAGGAGATTCACAACCGGCGCTACCGGCGTGAGAGCGCAGCGCTGCGACTTTTGCTGTTGACGATCGTGGGCTCTTGGCTACTCCTCGCTGCGTGTTGCAGCTGCGTTGTAGAGCGTCGCTCATCGAGACGCGACGTGCTCACTACGCTGCTGCTACTACTCATTGCGGCACAGTTCCCAGGCGCGTGCGCGCAGGCAATTCAAGTCGATGGCCCGTGCTCGCTCACCGACGGCGGCTCGTGCGCCACGTCGCCAAACTACCCGAACAGCTACGGCATCAACGAGGAGTGCACCATCAGCGGCGTGCCGCCGGTCGAGCTGGAGACGGTCGCCTTTGAGGTGGAGGGAGACTTATATCCCTACGCCGACTACGATGGCAACGGCGACCCCACGGATGACTGCTACTACGACTACCTCGCCGTCAACGGGAAGAAGTACTGCGGCACCTCGGGGCCGCAGGGCATGGTGCCTGGGGATGGCGTCATCGAGTGGCGATCGAGGGCGGAGCGAGCGCTGCGATCGGATGACTTTGTCAGCTCGGGCTGGAAGGCGCGCCCCCTGGGCTCTCTCGCCTCCTCTTCCTTCTCCTCTCTGACGCCTCTTCTCCCTCTGCCGTCATCAGATCTGCTGGGCGACCCGGCCGACTTCGCCGCCTTCGCCGCCTCCAACGCCGCCTTCATTGCCTCCACCGCCGGCGCCGCCTCGCTCTCCGCCGCTGCCTCCAGTCTTCCCTGGCTTCGATGTCTCCGCGGCGAGCGAGGCCGAGCTCCGCTCCGTGATCACGCAGGCGGCCACTGACGTCTCAATCTACCTGCCGCCCAGTGCGCACTTCAAGCTGTTCAGCCAGATCAGTTGCGCCTCCACCATCAAGGTGACGGTCGCGAGCAGCGGCGAAGGCGCGACGCTCGACGGCCAGGGAGAGACCGGGCTCTTTAGCCTCTTGGGCCGTTGCAGCCTCACCCTGCGGGGGCTGACCCTCGTCAACGGGGCGGGCGGGCTCGGCGGCGTTGTGAACGCGAACGGCGCAGGCGACGTCGAGATCATCGACACGACCGTGAGGGACTGCTCTGCTTCTGTGCGCCGCGTAGAGCTAGCCTCCCTGGAGCACAGGGCGAGATATACGGGCCACGGCTGACCTCACGCCGCTCTCTCCTCGCAACCGCAGTACGGCGGCGTCGTCGCCGCGTATGACATCGAGTCCCTCTCCATCGCGGGTGTCGACTTCATCGACAACAGAGCGGATATCTCAGGCTCGGTGCTGTTCCTGGCAGAACTCAAACAAGGTTCCTCGATTCGCGACGCCTCCTTCACCGGCAATACCGCTGGCGACGGCAAGACGATACAGACCGACTCGCCGATAGACTGGGAGTGCCGCTTGGGCCGCTGGATGCCGCGCCAAGGCGCCTTCGAAGGCGACTTCAGCGCCCCCGAGTGCTACCTTTGCTCCGCTGGCTACTATGGGGACACGAGCGGCCTCGACAAAGCCACCTGCGTCGGTCCATGTGACAGAGGCTACTTTTGTCCCCTGGGCACAGCGGAACCGCTCCCATGTGCACCGGGCTTCTATATGCCCGTGACGGGCGCAGCCAGTGCCGAGTCGTGCATCCCTTGCTCCCCAGGGACGAGCCAGTCCACAGCCGGCGCGGTCCGCTCCTGCGACGCGTGTCCTCCTGGCACATTCGCCGATCAGCTCAACGCCACCAGCTGCGCCGAGTGCCCCGCGGGAAGCTTCTGCCCGAAGGAAGGCACCGTCCGGCCCTTCGACTGTGCCGCAGGGGAGTACCAGAACCTCACCGGCCAGGCTGCGTGCGTGCAATGCCCTGCTGGCGAGTTCCAGGCGGAGCGCGGACAGACGTCGTGCGACTTGTGTGCCGCGGGTGGATACTGCGATGACACCGAAAATTTCGGCGGCGGCTTCACGCCCTGCCGTGCGGGGAGCTACAACGAGAACACGGGAAGCAGCTCACCCGACGCCTGTCAGCAGTGCCCCCCCGGAACCTCCAGCCCGACCGCCGGCGCAAACAGCAGCGAGACGTGCGCGAGCTGCCGTGCAGGGACGTTTGGCGACGAGCCCGGGCTGAGTGAGTGCACGGACTGCCCCACGGGGTCCTACTCGAGTCAAGGTAGCCACTCATGCGAGCAGTGCGAGGCGGGCACCTACGCGGCGAGTAAGGGCCTCTCGCAGTGCGTCCCCTGTCCGTTCCCGCGGAGCAGCGAGAGCGGCAACGCCACTTGCTCCTTCTGCAAGGAGGGCTACTACCGGGACGCGACCACCGATCCAGCCGATATCTTCCAGAACCCGACCGAGCAATGCAAGCCGTGCCCGCCGTACGCCACATGCAATGCTACCGGCACCACACTAGAGTCGCTCGGTGTACCACCCGGCTACTGGCGCGCCTCTCTCAGCACCTCGGAGCTTTACCCATGCGACTCAGAGACGTGCATCGGATCAGACCCTGGCGTCGGAGCCAGCTTGCAGCTTCCTCGCAATGCGGAAGAGGGAAGCGATCCCTATTGCACCCGGGGCCACACGGGCCCCCTTTGCGAGGGGTGCGTCGCTCCCTCAGAGTACTTTAGCCGCGCCAAGGGGCAGTGCGCCGCCTGCCCGTCGACCGGGCGTACCGTCGTGGTGGCTCTCGTCTCCGCCTGCGCGCTTGCGGTCCTCGCCGGCACCTACGCCGCGATCCGGCGCCGGTGGCTTTGGCGCCGGGCGGACGAGGCTGGCTTGCAGCCCAAGTTCAAGATCATCGTGAGCTTCTACCAGGTGAGCAGTACCCTCGGCGCCGTGTACGGCGTCCGCCTTAATGAGCGCTTTACAAGCTGGCTGAACGCATTCAGTCTGGACGTGTTCGAGCTCGCCATTCCTGGCAGCTGCCTCGGCAGCATGGCTAGTCGGTTGCTCATCGCGGGCCTTTGGCCGTATGTCGCCGTGGCCTTTGTGTCGGTCGCCATCCTGGCCCGGTCGGTGCTACTCAACCTATCCACGGGCGCCGGTCCTCGCTCGGCCTTCTGGGGGGCGTTTGACCGCAAGACCCTCGGCCTTCTCCTCTATTGGGCCATCTTCATCTTCTACCTGGTCCTGCCCTCCGTCTCGCGCTCCATCTTTGGCGCCATCTTGTGCAAGTCTTTTGGCTACGATGACGCGTTGGAGACGCGGATCAGCTTCCTGCTCACCGACACCTCGCTCAAGTGCAACGCGGGTCCCGACTGGGAGGACGGCTCGAGCGAGCTGCGCGCCTACTTCTGGTCCTTCTTTGGCCTCTGGCCTGTACTCGTACCGGTCAGCTTTTTGGCGCTTCTGCTCCGCGTCCGAGCTCCAGTAACGGCGCAGCGCGCGACCCCGTTGACTACCGCGACGAGCTTCCTCTGGCGGGACTACTCCGCCAGCTTCCTCTTCTGGGAGGTGTGCGGCGGCGCACAGTAAAAGGGAGGCTTGACATTTCTCGTGAGAGCGTCACGGGTCTGAGAATAGGTGATCGACCTGACCCGCAAGACCTTTCTCACCTCGATGGTGCTCTTCATCGATCGAGAGAACGGCTCGGTCAAGCTCCAGCGCCTCGTCGTCGCCGCCATCGTCTCGGCCATGTTTGCGACCATCTTAGCCCTCGCCCGCCCCTACCGGCGCTCAGACGACCTCTACCTGGCGTGCGTCGCCAACTTGATGCTCACCTGCTGCTTCTGCGCGGGGGTGGTCATCCAGGTGCGTGATCTCTACTCTCCCACTCTCTCTCCCGTCCACCTTCATCAGTCTCATCGCCCGTCCCCGCCCACTGCAGCTCTGCGAAAGCAACACGTACGACGACAAGATGTGCTATAAGCTCGTTGGCTTTGAGAGCTTTATCAGCGCCACGACATTTGTCATCGTCCTCACCGCCGCCATGCTCGCTGTCTCGCTGGTCGTCATTATCGTGTCGGTGGTCAGCGCCCGGAGGGCACCTACCATGCGGCTCGTCTCTTCAGGCCGTGAGCCGATGCGCGACGGCATCACCCTCGCCGGTGGCCAGCAGTGGCACCTCTTCCTTAGCCACGTCTGGAGCACGGGGCAGGTTTGCCAACCCATCGCCTCACCAGTCCTGACACCCCCTTGCCCCCCGCGCCCTCCCATCTTCAATGGGTGTGGGACTCACCCGCCCTCACCTTCCTTAGGATGCCGTCGCCGTCATCAAGAACGAGCTCCAGCAGTTCCTCCCCGGCTGTGAGATCTTTCTGGACATCGACGACCTCAAAAACATCGGAGAGCTGGAGGCGTACATTGGTCGCTCACAAGTGGTGCTCTGCTTCCTGTCGCGGGGCTACCTGCGCTCGACAAACTGCCTGCGCGAGATCCGCGCCGCGCTGGAGATGGGCAAGCCGCTGGTGCTCGTCCACGAAGCAGACCCGGACAAGGGCGGAGGCACGCTCGCCGAGCTGCGATCCGAGTGCCCCGAGGAGCTGCAGGCCGCCATCTTTGACGCCGGCTGGCCGATGGTGGTGTGGCATCGGATCGAGGACTTCCAGCACGTCTCGCTCAAGGTCATCGCCGAGGCGCTGCTGCTGAAGACGCCAAAGTACGAGGGCGAAAAGGAGCTACCCCTGTGCATCCCGGGCGAGCTCCGAGTTGACGGCCTCGCCTTCCCCAAGCCGGTGGTTCTCTGGGCCTCGACTTTGAACGACGGGGCGCGCGATCTCGCCGATGCGGTTGCGGCGGCCGTGGCTGGCAGCATCTCCGTCACCGACACAACGCCCTCGCGCCTCTCCTCGTTGCCGCGCGCGAGCGGCCGAGGCGGCGACGAGGCGACGCACATGCTCCTCTACCTGAAGAGATCGACGTGGGCCGGCGATGGCGCCGAGGCGCTCGCAGAGCAGGTGCGCGCCGCGCGCAGCGCCAGGCTGCCGATCGTCATGGCGCACGAGAACGACGCCGTGCGCGGCGGCTGCATCTTCGGCCACTTTTTTGAGGTGACGCCACGCGACCTGATCTCCGATGGGCTGTACAACGATCTCGCCGTCGGCTGCCATGCGGATCCGCACCGGCAGGTGTCGCACGCCCTCCTCGCACAGGCGCTCGGCGCGACCAAGCAGACTGCTCAGTCGCGCGTGCGCCGCGTCACCGCCCTCGCTCGAACGACGCAGCCCCGCGGCTCCTCTTCAAAGGCGGAGCAGCAGGAGCAGGAGCAGTCGGCGCGCGACCAAGTTGCGCAGGTCCAAGAGGAAGAGTCGGCGGCGCAAGCTCGCATCTTGTACTCAGAGGTCTGAGCGTAACCCAGGCGAAGTATATAGTTGGTCCAGCCGGCGCGCCACCGCGCCATAAGTCGGGTGGTCCAGTCGTGGCCTGACTGTTTGTCGCCTCTCTAACACGCACGCAGGATCGAGCCAAGGCTGGACAGGCTGGAGAGGTGATACGTGATGTGCATTACTCGAAACTCCTCTCTGGATCCTTTTGACAGTCTTGCCTCGCCGCGTTTTTCTTCTTCGGGCTTGTTGACAGGCGATTTTGCCCCGCTGCCGCCTTGCGCTCCGAGTCGCTCCAAAATGGCTCACCGCGAGTCCCAGCCCTCCAAAGACGAACTCGTGCTGATCCCAGCTATCCGCAAGGACAGCACCACTGGTTACAAGTGCGTTTGATTGAGGGGCTCACGGCATGGGCACCGACCGAGGGGGGGGTCGGTCGTCACACCTCACGCCGCCGAGAGAGCGACCGACCGGAGGGGGGGTCCGGTCCACCTCGGGGGCAGACCACCGACGACGAACCGGCTGGGGGGTCCCCACGAAGTAGGGGGGGTGGGTACAAAATGACGCTCATATGATACACATCGCGACATCCAAATATCCCACACCGTTGCGCAGGAGCTCTCGGCTTCGACGAGATCATGATTGACGAATGCGCGAAAGTAAACCTGAAGCCATTGTGTGAAGACCAACAATATTGCAAGGCGGATCCTCAATCTTATTACATGGGTCAGGACAGGGGCATTGTCAACAACATGCATCGCGCTATCAATTCCTATTTCCCAGAGGGTTGGGATAGGCCTGGACCAGCCACAACCCTCAAACAATTCTTTGAAGAAAGCAATACCTATTTCACGTACACTGCGAAAAATTGGGATGACAAGGCTATCTGCACTCCCGACGACGGTTGTAACGTAGTTCATGGATGACGATCGGCTGGCGACCCGTTAGGGTCGACAGTTGAGCTAGGGAGTGTGGCGATGGCCGCCCAAATGCGAACGCAGTTCAGGTTGGCTATGGTTACCGGCACATAATGTGTGCTCGCCAGCCGAGTGCGTAGACAGACTGGACCCAATGGGCCGACTGTCTTTTCGAAAGACACTTCTGAGCTGAGTTTGTTCTGCACGCGCTGACGGAAGGGGGGAGTCACGGACTGTATTCTTTTTGTTATGGCTACTTTTGATACAACTCTCACAAGAATAACCAGGTAATCAAGCTAGAATTTACCAGGTTGCCGGTCACCTTTTGTGTCTCAAGGGGTGCGGCTGCGCTCCAGCGACGACCGTGCGCCGCAGGGCGTCGCAGCGTGCGAAGCGATTCGGCGGAATGGGACGGCCGACGCAGTGGATGGTTGTTTGCGATTAAATTCAGCGCGCTGGACATCCTGCCCGGAGCCCGGCAGCGCAGGAGGCGAGTCCGAGTCGTGTCGGCCCGATTTGATTTCTTTTTTCAAAACAATTCCCTAGGCCTTTTTGCTCGCTGGAAATGCAGGCTGAAATGCACGTCAATGGTGTTAAAAATAGTTCCCTTGGCAAAAATCGACGCTTTTCAAAGAATCTTGATCCATATTGCACGGGACATGGCACTAGCACAGGTACACCAAAGAAGAAAACCGACACCTACGCATGAAGCAACTTGCGCTCCACAAGGGCGCAGGGTAGACTACGACGATTCTACGAACACCGCCCGCTGCCGTTCCTAGGCCGCCTCCGCGGCGCGGTAGAAGGGGCGGTCGCCGTCGATGGTGATGCGCTGCAGCTTTCGGTGCGAAGGCCAGTAGTCGTTCACCGGCCGGTGCTGCGTCAGCCGGTTGTCCCAGATGGCGACCGAGTGGGGGCGCCAGCGGAAGCGGCAGCGGAAGCGCGGCTGCTCCATGTGCTCCTGCAGGAAGCCGAGCAGCTCCGCCGACTCGCCCTCGCCGAGCCCCAAGATGCGCGTGGTGAAGAGCCCGTTGACGAAGAGGCTCTGCCGGCCGCTCTCTGGGTGGGTCCGCACGACCGGGTGCGTCACCGGCGGGTTATCGGCCAGGGCTTGCGCCAGCCGCTGGCGCCCGCCCGGCTGCGACAGGCTCTCCTTGAAGCCGTGCTCGAACGAGTGCTCCGCCTCGAGCCCCGCAAGCCGCCGCCGCAGGCTCGGCTCGAGCGCCTCGAACGCCGCCGACATCGAGAGGAACTCGGTGTCGCCGCGCCCGCCGTCGGGAATGACGATGCCGTGCAGGATCGACCCGAGTGGCGGTCGCGGTCGGAACGTCATGTCGGTGTGCCACTTTTCGATCAGCGACGGCCGCTCGCGGTCATTCTCCAGGATCGTGATCTCTGGGAAGCCCTCGACGGTGGCGTATGCGGGGTGCGTCTGCACGCCTCCAAAGAGCTGGGCGAGCGCGCGGTGCGCTGCCGGATCGAAGGACGCCTGATCGCGGAAGAAGATCACCTCGTACTGAAGGAGCGCCTCGCGGACCGCCGCAAACTCGGTGGCACCGATGTGAGAGAGGTCGGCGCCCTCAATTTCGGCTCCCAGGGCGTGGGCGACCGGCGTGACGCGCCAGCCGAGCGCGTGGGCGGACGGTGGCTTGAGCGCCGGCGTGGATAGACGGCGGCTGACACCTCGCAGCGCCCTCATCGTCGCCAGGGAGGAGGTGGCGCTCGCCAAATGCAGCGGGGGTACGGGCTGGGGGAACAAGTTTTCGTTTGCCAATGAACATGGGCGGGGGCGGGGCGCTGTAGATGATCTGAAAAGCGAGAATCTGAGATTCCAGCATCCGAGAATCTAGTTCAGGAATCTGACCCAGCCCAGATTTCCAACGTCCATCCCCCCATATCCCCCTTCCGTACCCCCCTTGTTCTCCGTTCGATATCTGCCGACGTGGCCAATGCTTCCGCGGGCTCGGCGGCCGCCGCTCTCGATTCGGCTGCCGCGGCGAGCCTTCTCCGCCAGGTCCTCCGCCGCCGCCGCCACCACTGCCACTTCAACGCCCGCTACACCACTCCGGCTGCTCATCGTTGAGGCAGATGATCGCGCGGGCCGGGAGCGCCTCACCTCTGCGGGCTGCACAACCGCGTCAGACACGTTTGCGGCGCTGCTTTCGCGCATCTGCCCCGAAGATCACGAGCTGCGCCTCTCGTACTGCCACCCGGCCGACTCGGTGCAAGAGCTCGCTGAAGTTGGCGAACTCTCGCGCTTTGACGGCGTCGTATGTGAGTGCAGCGCCCGCCCTCCGACCTCTCGCAGCGCCCGCCCCACCGCCCGCTCGCTCGCTCGCCTGAGCACGCTCGGTGGCGCAGGGACGGGGTCTTCGCTCACGATCCACGAGGACAAGCCCGAGGTGACGCGCCAGATCGAGCTCGCGCGCCGCTGCTTTCAGGCCGCCGTGCCGCAGTACGGCTCTTGCTGGGGCCTCCAGATCTCGGCGGCCGCGGCGGGCATCCCGTGTGAGCCCAACCCGCGGGGGCGCGAGCACGGCATCGCGCGCGGCATCGCCCTCACTCGGTCGGGGCGGCGCCACCCGATGTTTGACGGCTGCCTCCAGACCTTTGACGGCTGCGCCGCGCACACGGACCACGTCGCGGCCAGCTGGGCCGCGGCGCCCGTGTGCAGGCCCGGCGTCGAGGCGGAGGTGCTCGCGTCGAACGACTTCACGCCGGTGCAAGGGCTCGCCGTCCGCATCGACGGCGGCGAGTTTTGGTCGGTCCAGTACCACCCCGAGCTTGACCTCGGCGAGATTGCCCGCCTGATGCGGCTGCCGGCGTCGCGCAGCCTGCTGGTCGAGCAGGGGGAGGTGCGGCGGCACCTCCTTCTCAGCGCCCCCCCCCCCCCCCCTCCCCCCTCCCCGCCGCCGCCGCCCCTCACCGCCCCTCACCGCCACCCCTCGCCACGCCGTCTCTCACCGCCGCGCCTCTTGCCGCCGCGCGCAGTACTCGAGCGAGGAGGAGCTGCTCCGCTACTCGCGCGACCTCGAGGCGCTCGCCGCCGACCCGTCCAATCTCGAGCTGCGGCGCCGGCTCGCCGTCGGCGACGATGTCATCGACCCCGCGCGCCGCGCCCGCGAGATAGCGAACTGGCTTCAGCACCTCGTGCTGCCGCAGCGGCGGCGAGACCTCGACCACGTGCGCGGGCCGCGGGCGGAGGCACGCTACCCGCCGCCGGGCCTCGCCGGCTCGCAGCTCGTCGGCGCGGCGGGGCGGTTGGGCAAGCCGCTGGGCGCGCCGGCAGCCAGGCCGGGAGAGGTTGTGGTCGACAACCCGTACGACGGCTCCGAGGCGGCGCGAGTGCGGCTGCTCGGGGCGTCGGAGGCGGTCGCGCAGGCAGCCTTCAGAGGACCCACGCACACGCACACGTCGGCAGGAGCAGTCGGCAGCCTCAGCCTATGACCCGCAGGCGGTCGCCGCGGCGCGGGTGCAGCGCGAGTGGGCTGCGGAGACGACGGTCGCGGAGCGAGTGGAGCTGTGCGGCCGGTTCCTCGACGCGCTCGAGGCGGACGTGGATCGGGTCGCGGCCGACATCACGGCACAGATGGGCAAGCCGCTCGCGGCGAGCCGCGGCGAGGTGCGCGGGGTCCGCGAGCGCGCCGAGGCGATGATGGCGCTCGCGCCGGCGTCCCTCGCGCCGGAGCAGCTCCCCGAGAAGCCAAGCTTCACGCGGCGCATCGAGAAGGTCCCTGTCGGCGTCGTGCTCGCCATTGCGCCGTGGAACTACCCGCTGCTGACCGCCGTCAACTGCGTGGTGCCTGCGGTGCTCGCCGGCAACGCCGTGCAGCTCAAGCACTCGCCGCGCACGCCGCTGTGCGCCGACGCCTTTGAGCGCGCCTTCGCCGCCGCCGGCGCGCCGGCGGGCCTCGTGCAGGCGAGCCCGTTGGAGGGCCCTTTCTAGTCGCGCCCTCAGCCCTCTCACCGCCACAAGCCTCACCGCACCACCACAAGCCTCACCGCCCTCTCGCCACCCCTCCCCACAGGCGCTACCCTGCAGCAACGAGGCGGTGCACGCGGCCATCGAGCTGCCGCAGATTGGCCTCGTCTCTTTCACCGGCTCGGTCAAGGCGGGCCACGCGGTCCACGCCTCCGCGAGCCGCCGCTTCATCGACACGACGCTCGAGCTGGGTGGCAAGGACGGCGCGTACGTGGCTGCCGACGCGGACGTCGCCGCCGCCGCCGCGTCGCTCGTCGACGGCGCCTTTTACAACGCCGGGCAGTCGTGCTGCGCCATCGAGCGGGTCTTTGTGCACGAGACGGTACACGAGGAGTTTGTGGCGCGTGCGCTTGAGCTCGTGAGGGCGTACCGGCTCGGCGACCCGCGCGACGGCGCCACCAGCCTCGGCCCGCTCGCTCTCCCCTCCGCGCCCGCCTTTTTGCGCGGGCAGGTGCTCGACGCGACGGCCAAGGGGGCGCGGCTGTTGTGCGGCGGCGTCGAGACGGCGTGCCCCGCGACGGGGCGCGGCCGCTTCTTCGCTCCGGCGCTACTCGACGGCTGCGACCACTCGATGGCGCTGATGCGCGACGAGTCCTTTGGGCCCGTGCTCGGCGTGTGCAAGGTCGCCTCCGATGCCGAGGCGGCCGAGGCGGTGGACGACTCGCCCTTTGGCCTGACCGCCTGCATCTTCACCTCCGACGTCGAACGCGCCGAGGCCTTTGCGGCGCGCGTCGACGTGGGCACCGTCTTTATGAACCGGTGCGACTACCTCGACCCGCTGCTGCCGTGGACCGGCGCAAAGGCGTCGGGCAAGGGCGCCAGCCTCTCGGCGCACGGCTTCAAGGCCTTCACTCGGCTCAAGGGAGTCCACTTCAAGCACGACCCGCTGGCGTGAGCCCGAGGCAGAGGGTAGAACGTGTGTCATATTCTGTGCCCCCTGGCGCGTTGGCAGCGACCCGGCACGGCAGTCCCAGTCGTCTCGACTCCATGAGTCCTTCTCTCGACGAGTTTGCGCGCGCCAGCTAGAGCGGGTAGGCTTTATCGGAGACTGCCCATCTCTCGTGAGTCTCGATTTGAGAGACGGTGTAGCAACGAAAAGTGTAGAGTGAAAAAAACACTACATCGGGCCGAGCCTGATGTTGCAGTGGGGGCACGCGACGCGCGCAGCGCATGTGCGGCGCTGCGCGACCGGGTACAAAGCTGAGCCCTGGCCAGCCCTGGCCTCGACACCTCGACACCAAACCTCGACACCAACTCGACACCTCGACACCCCGTGCCAACTCGACACCCCTCGACACCCCTCGACACCCCTCGACACCATCTCGGCTGGTACCACGCTCGCCGGTCAAGGTGCCAAACTCGACACCTCGACACCCCTCGACACCGCTCGACACCGCTCGACACCGCTCGACACACCGCTCGACACCGCTCGACACCTCTGATGATCCTAACACAGCAGAGACGTACCAGGTAGACCCATTGGAGTCACAGAGTTAGAAACTCAGGGTTGCAGCAGCAATCAAACTTCGCTGGCAGTGCTTTCATCCCTCAGTTGCAGCCTCTCAAGTTCTAGCTCAGTTGCAGCTCAGTTGCGCCCCTGTTGATGTAGCAAACATGGCAGTACTCAGGTAGCCCTCAGGTGCTGCACAGCACCTTGTACAGTGGCAATGAATCCTCACACCAGTGAGCTTGTGCCATGAGTGCAGACCTGTGGTCCATTGCGCTTTGTGCACTGGCGACGCTGCACTGGCGACGCTGCAGCGGCGGCGACGCTGCTGCGATGGGGTACTGTAGCCCTAGGGTTAGGGCTAGGGTTAGGGTCAGAGAGTTCAAGCCGTTGTGCAGCTCCTAAGAGAATGGCCCGGTTTGGGCCGAAACCAAATGGAGGAATCAGCGGTCCGTCGACACGAGCTCTCGGTGAATGCTTTGGGTTCTTCGGGCTAGGGTCTGGGTTAGGGTTAGGGTTAGGGTTAGGGTTAGGGTTAGGGTTGGTTGTCGTCGCGCGCTCTCGATATCTGGCTAAGACAGAGACACAGCAGCAGAGGCGACCCAAGCAACACACCAGAGCGCGGACGGGGGCGCGAGTCGTCATCTTGGACTGTGAGGTGAGTATTTGCAACCGGGAGCTCGCCGCCGCCCCTACACCGCCGCCGCCGCCCTCCCGGTGGCAAATAAGAGGGCTCCCGCGGCGATCAACACCGCAACTCCTCCGTTGGGAAACGCAAGGCGCACCTTTTTGTTTTGAAGACCTCGATACTTAGCGCACTGCTCGGGCGAGAGCTCAAACACGTGCCGCGTCTGGTCTTCGCCGCCGGCTACGCGCACAGACACAGTACGCGGCAGCGCCGACACGTCAACCCGCGTGTACGTCAGCGACGGGTCCCGCACGCCGCACGAGGCGCATGCGTGCAGCGGCAGCGCGTGCGCCATGCGCTCGTCGCTCCACTCGCCCAGCAGCCGCCGCTTCGTCTCGTCGGAGACGTGCACGCAGCGCTGCAGCAGCGCCGCCGTCTCGTCCTCGAGCCGCTCCAGGTCCATGACGACGTTCGTCGAGGCGTGGAAGCGCGTCTCCAGGTCGATGGCCGCCTGCTCGGCCGCGGCGAGCTTGCCCTGGTCGACGCACATGCCGCACACCGCGTGCGCCGGGCAGCCGCACTGGCCGCGTTGTGGGCGCACGGTCTTGGCGACCGCCGGCGCTGCGCGCCGGTCGTGCTGCTCACGCTGCCGGCGGCGCTGGTCGCGCGCCTGCCGATCGCGCGTGTTCGCGGCGGCTGCATCTCGTGCTCGTTTCGCTCGCACCCGAGCGGCTGTCGCCAGGCGCTTCAGGTCGGCGGTGCTGCGCGCGCGGCCGTCGGCCAGGCACAGCCACATGTCCTCCTCCTCGGCAGGCTCGCACGGCTTGCCGTCGAACTGCGGCTGGCGCCCGCGACGATGCTTCGCCCAGGCCGGGCACGATGGTGCCGCGACGAGCGGCGTCGAGGCGACGGCCATCGATGGGTCCAGAAGACTTGGAGACACTTCTCGACCAAAAAATCAAAAAAATCGAGCACAATTGCGTTACATGGGCATGGCCGGGGTTTCTGCACCGAACGATCTTACTTTCGGTCTATCGAAAGTGTTGATCGATAATAGCCCAAGTCGAAGAGTGCGCCCCGCCCTCGGTATCTGGGCGGCAGGCGGGACTAGAGTGGCACGCTGGTGCGCGGATGGGGGCGCGAGCCGCCCCGTATTTGCAACCGGGAGCTCGCCGCGGCAGATAATAGCCCAAGTCGACGAGTGCGCCTCGGCCTCGGTATCTCGGTGGCAGAGGCGATCTAAGAGGCGAACCAGAGCACGACGGCTGGGTGTGTGAGCAGCCGTGTTGCACTGTGCGGCGACTATTTGTCACCAGGAGCGCGCCGCCACCCCTACACGGCCGCCGCCGCCCTCCCGAGGACAGATAATAGTCAAAGTCGACGAGTGCGCCTCGGCGTTGTTTTTTATTTTTGTCATCGAGGAAGTTCGACGTTCCCGAGACACCTCTCAAAGTCGCTTGCGTTTCAGCACCGCTCTGTCCATGCGCGTGGTGGTCAACCTGCCCGAGCCCCTCGAGCTGCAGCCGCCCGGAGAGCCACGCCACCTCTAGGGCTCTGACGTCACCTGGGCGAAGCTGCAGCGGAGCAGTGGCGCGCTCTTCTCGCTCGATATCGCAAAAACTGAACCGTGGAGCTCTGTCTGGGGCCCGCCTGCTAAAGACCCGTTGCGCGAGTGTGTGACAAGAAAAAACAATCGGCAACGGCAGTGCGCGAAAAAAGAGCCGGAGCGGACGGCGAGTGTCACTGTTTTACCTTTTAACACCTTGCTAGATGATGGCTCGCGCGGACGCGCACACAGCCTCCTAACCCACAGGCACAGCTCTCTCAGCCGTGCAAGAGCTCTCTCAGTGGGGAGCGCTGCGGACGGGTCTCGGGTGGCCAAGGGCGCCGATAATCAGCTGATCTCGCCACGACCGTCGCGCCCATGTGATCACCGATGTACCGCGAACGGCCTCAGCTGATCTCCAGTCCTTCGCGCTACTCTCGTCTCACCACTTGTCTGGCTTCCTCCGCCGCTTGCGCTTCTTGACGCCCGCCGCCTTCCGCGCCTCCTCCCGCTCGCGCCGCTCAACGCGCCGCTTCTCTCTCGCGGCCTCCTCCGCGGCCTCCTCGCCAGCAATGCGCTTCGCGGCGTCGGCCATCTCTTGGAGCGTCGCCTTGTGCTCCGCGGCCGTCTCCTTGCGAAGCAGCAAGCTAACAGAGTTGCCCTCGTCACTCGGGTCGTCGATAAGCAGCTCGACGTCCCCCTCCTGCGTCGTGAGCTGGCGCGAAGGCCCGTCCGGACCCGGCACTGCAAAGGCTACACCCGGCGGCACTAGCCGTGGCGTAAACCGAACGCCCTCCGAGAACTCTATCTCGAACAGCACCCCGCTGGTGGTGGCAACGAGCTGATGCTCGACTCTTGCCTCATCGCCGCCGTGAACGAGCTCCTCGACCAGCCCAAGCCGCTCGCATTCGGCCAGCAGAACCTCTGGATCCACGCATCGAAGCGACGCATCGCGCCCGCCCTTCTTGCAGATGAGCAGCTGGCCGGCTTCGGCTGAAATTGCCGTGTATTCCGTCATTGTACGCGTAGCTCCGCCAGGTGCCGCCACGCTTCAGCAATGGACCTGCCGTGAGCGGGTCGGGATCGTCACAATCGCCGGTCGGCCAGGAGCGCGGCTCCGGCGGTGGTGCCGCGTTGGGCATACTTCGGCTCGCGGCGCGTCCTTCAGCAGTCTTCGCGTTATAGGCGCGACGCATTCCGCTCTTGGCCGGCGACAAGAAAAAACAATTCGCGCATTCGGCATGCGTCCATGTCCCACCCATCCCTCCCTGGCGTCTTCACGTTATTTGTTAGGACGTAGCCTCCTTCTCTTCTTGGTACATGGAAAAATCTTTTTTATCGTCGCGTACCCTATGACGACGTACCCATCCGTCCGGCCCGCCGTCGGGGCGGACGATCGCCTCACCTGGTCCGCGCCGCGTCGCACGACGCAGGCGAGGTCACTGCAAACCAACGCATGCGCGTTGGTCTCATGTCAAAATTCGTTCGCAGTGTTGAGCAATGTACGCCGCAGTACCTCAACTCTGGCACAGTCCTCGAGCATGCTCAGGGCTCCACTGCCAGCCACAAGTCGGCCTCAAAGCCGACTTGCGGCGGCTCGGCAGCAGCACACGGCGCGGCTTCACTGCGCTGGAAGGGCGACTGGCGCCGACAGGTGCCGACAACCCTCCACTGTGCGTGAGGCCGTACACGGGTTGCTTGCTGTGCTGCTGACTCTGGGGAAGCTCGGAGCGGCAGCGACAGCGCTCACCGCCGGTCAGCCCGCCGCAATCGTAGCGGCTGCGCCCGCTCGATTGCGGTTTGTCGCGCCGACCTCGCCGCGAGGCGAGGTAACGGGTCCAGCATGTGCCAATCGCACATTCTGTGCGGTTCCACGTGCACTCATGGCGGCGACGACACGCGGGGGGCTGGGCGTGAGCCGCAGCTCCCCCGGGCCAACGGGGGCCTATCCCGGTCACAGCCAGCAGGGGCATACAATTCCTGTACCCAGAGTTACTTCACCGAGAGTAGCGAGATGCAATCTCGCAGAGCAGCTGCTGATGGCAGCCGGGCCACTGCTGTGGCTCTTCGGCTCTATGGCTCTCCTTGACTCCGTGGTTCGGCGACTGCCCTTCACACCGCAGCCTGCGGCCGCCATCCCAGTAGGCATCCCCGAGTCAGCCTCTGCATGGCCGCCCTCCTCTCACCACGCCTCTCACTGCGCGCTTACACTCCATCCACCAATGCCCGGTGCACACACGGTGATTCACACCCTCTCACGAAAAACCGCGCTCCTGCTGCCACGGATAGCTCGCAGGAGGCGCATCAGCGCTTTCAAACGCGCCCGCAGGCACGCCCGCAGGCGCGTCAACAATGTCCCAGTGCCCACCCACGGCTGCGAGTCGCCCAACCCCGCACGCACGGTCCCAACCACAAATGGACCCCGTCTCGCGTTCCCCACCCCCGCCGAGTGACAGCCTGCCGGATGAGGCGCCCTAGGGCTCGCACTCAGCCCAACAATCAAGCCAGTCACTCGGGGTGCCAACACTAACTCAACCGCCGAGATCGACCCTATGCAAGCGACCAGGCGCAAACAGGCGCAAACAGACCTCGGTCTGAGGCGCGCCACACCGCCTTCGGCACTCGCCCGCGCCCGCGATCCCTCGGACGCGTTCCACCCGCGCCCTCACCAACCAAATCCCTCGCCTGAAGCACGCTGAAACCGCCAACGCGGCCGATATCACGCGAGATAGTCAGAGCTGACACACAGCTCCATTCACACCTCGAGACCAGAGGCGACTACCACGCTCGACAAAGCCCCGGAACCCGTCCCCACCACCGCTTGCCTACCCTCCGCGTACGGCGACACCCCGACACGCCACCTCGGCAACACCCCAACATCGGCAGGCAAGATTCACGCCACGACGGGCAGGCAAGATTCACGCCACGACGGCGCCCCACCCACACAGACTGGACAGGCCTGCTCTCGGAGAGGGGGGCTAGGGGGCCAAATCCACGGCCACAACCCCTAGAGGCAATGGAGCTGAGAGAAGGCGCTCGGCTGCAAGGGTAGCAGAGCACCACTCCTACGCCCACGCCCCCTCAAAGACGGCAGAAACAGTCGCACGCAATTAGTACATGGCCCAGCTCGCGCCATCGCCCACACTCGAGCTTTGCAGCGCGCGGGCTCACACTCTACTATAGGCCCCCTCGACGCCCACTTCGAGTTCTACTCAGCTAAGGGCCGCACTTGACGCTGTAAGCAGCGCGCGGCGAAGCAGTTTGGCGCTTGTGGTGAAATATGGGAATCTAGCCCAAGGTCGGAGAGTCGTGTCATAGAGAGGAGAGAGTGTGTGGAGATGTTTTGTGCGGGATCAGGCCCGAGTCCCTAGTGTCGCCGGAGCAGGTAGCTCCCTTTTTCGTAAAACTGAACAGTTTTTTTTTCTTCTTGGTACATGGATAACAGTAAAATAAATCGAGCTCTTTTCTTCCTCAACGACCGCGCCGTGTACGGGGTGTCGTGGAGGGTGAGTTGAACAGGGGTTGTGCGTCAAGCCCTCCTGCTCGGCTCCAGCCGGTAGACAAGTGTTACCATCAACAGAGGAGAAGGATATGACCTCGGGGCCGATGTGACCAAGCGCTGGTAGCGTGGAGCGTGGTTTAACCTCACACCCATGGTCTCACAGTGTGCCGGCAGTCGCCGAGCAGTGTCGCTCACACAAGCCGCAGCACAAGTGACTGAGGTGGAGAACGCCATCAACAAGGAGATGGCGTCATTCACCTACCGCCCGGGCAAGACCTGTAAGTGTGTGGTCACGCGTGCCATCAGCAAGTACGGCTGGCGCAGCGCCTCTGAGTTTAGGTGCTGCCCGGTCTTCCCTGACTGTGCCTGCTGAGGCAAAACGCGCCGGTGCAGCAACGGCAAAGGGCTCGGAGAGGCGGGGCTGTGTAGCTCGTTCATCTCCAACGCCCAGGTGACCGAGATCTTCTGAGACAGGGACGGGAGAAATGCCTCTTTTCTGATGTATGCGTTCTCTCGAGTGTGTCGCCGATCGAGCGAGTTGCGCGCCACATGCGCATCCATCGAGCCTCGACCGCGTCGAGCACGACTTGAGCGTCTGTGTATTATTACGTCTTTCGGGATAATTTAATCGATCTGTTGATGTAGAATACACAACACATTCGCCCGCCCGTTGCACACCGGCGCGGGGCACCTGTAACGCTTTGTGGACTGGAGAGAGTATATATACCTCTCCTCTTCTCAGCCGGGGCCCCGCCGGAAACGCCCCTCACACGACACACACTGTGCCGTTCACATGCAGCATGCAGGTTTCTCTGGGAGCACGACTGAGTGATGCCCACACAAGCACACAACCCCCCATGAACGATGAAGTGTGCGCGCCCCGCCACCGATACGAAACGCCACCCGCCAGCCCACTGCCCCCTGATCTTGAATCCACTCGAGCGTGATTCCACGCAGCGCCGCACTGGCACATGCCCACCCATGCATACGAGCCCGGCCCCATGCCCCGCCCCTGTGGCGGCGAGCTTCCGCCGAACGCCCGGCGAAAGCATCCGACCCCGCCCGACCCGTGCGCTCCTGCCGTCGAGCCAGAAGCCCCAGAACGAGAGGTCCTCGCTAGGACGCGTCCAACAGACCCAAAAAGGGTGG
>NW_005201613.1:170908-268688 GCF_000372725.1 Emiliania huxleyi CCMP1516 | reverse complement strand
GCGGGGAGTCCCCCCTGGGTGGCTCCCCGCGGTATCGGAGGAATTTGGAATTACACCCGGCTCAGAAAAAGGGCTTGTTCATAAGAAGGCCGCCCCAAAGCAGAGGGAAGACTTCGGGGGTATCCCAAGCTGGGATGGCCGGTCCCACACGAAAGAGGTCGGAAGGCGAAAATCGCGCGAACCCACGGACTCATAGGAGAGCGTATGGAGCCGAAGAGGCCAACGCCAGTGGCCGGGGTGCCATAGGGGAGCAGGTTCGCGAGGAAGCCATCTCGGCCATACCAAGGGAAGTACTGCCGGGGGGCGGGGAGGGGGGCGTAAAAAAGGTGTCTTGTGAGTGTCGTCTCGCATTGCGGCGCGCGAGTGTCTCTCGGGCACTCTAGCGGACACGCTCGGGTGAGCTCGGGTGATCTCGTGTGATCTCGGGTGATCTCGGGTGATCTCGGGTGATCTCGGGTGGTCCTCACGGTAGTGGCGCGCGAGGTGAAGCTCCAGGTAGTCGAGGCGGAGAGCGTGCTGCTTGGCCATCCGCCCAGCCATGAGCGCGGCGAGCGCCGTCGGCGGAGCAACCAGCCCGCCCGCGCGGGCAGGGAGCGGCTGCGCCGCCGCCTCGTGCGCGGAGGCGTCGTCGCACTCGTCGGCGACGTCGGCGCGCAAAAACAGGATGCCGTGGAGGGGCACGGTCTCCCCAAACGCGGCGGTGATTGGGTCGACGGCAAGCCTACCGTGCGGGTGTGCGCCGCTGACGGGGCGTGTGGGGCACTTGCGGCGGGAGCACGGGTCTCGTGCCGAGCATTCGCCGCCCCCCGGCCCCCACTCTTCTGTGTGTGATCTGGTGTGCACGAGCTGGCGAGGCGACAGACAGAGCTGAGCCTGGCGAGATACTTCCACGCCTCTCGGGGTTTCATGCTGGCCGAGTCATGCTGGGGCGAGCCCTCGGCGAGGCTGCGTCAGCTGTTCCCACAGCAGGCTGGGAGTACCTCGACAGAGCTGAGCCGGGTGTGGTGAGGAGCTGTCGAGGCGGGAGCACAGGTCTCGTACCGAGCATTCAGCGTACCACGGGAGTGCACGAGATCTGGGGAGATCTGGGGAGATCTGGGGAGATCTGGGGAGAGATGGGTCTCGTGCCGAGCGGAGTGCAACGGCTACGAGTACAAGGAGTCCGGCTGAATACGGGCGAGTGCAGTCGAATACGTGTCCTCCACACGTGTCCTCCCGAGCGCCCGTGGGAAGTGTCCCGGAACTGTCCTCCCGAGCTCCCGTGGGACGACAGTAGAACGCCCGTCTTCCGCTTCTACGGACGGCGAGCCAGCCGCGCGCGAGCTCGGCGCGCGCCAGCACCTCCGCCGCCCTCGTCCTCGAGCCGAGCGAGGAGCGCACCTCGTGCTCCGACGGCTCCTCCGCCGCAGCGGCGCGGCCGGCGCCCGAGGGGCGCATCCCTCGCATCCGGCGGCGCGGCGCGGCGCCAGAGGAGGCGTCGGCGACCTGCGTGACGGAACACACCCAACCTCGGGGCGGGAGGACGGTGTCGTGCAGAGTCTTCAGAGCGCCGCGTGAAGACGCGGGAGATACGAGTACAGACGACGGCAGCGGAGAAGGATGAGTTGTCGAAATCAGCAATTTGAAAGCCCGAGTCCGTGCTCTCGAGCGCTAGTTGGGAGACCAGACTCCGGATCCGGCTTCTAGGTTCGGCGAACCGCGGCGGCGACGAGCGCCTCCGCCTGGGCCTCGTCATCGCGCGGCGGCTCCTGGACCTGCGTGGTGGATACGCCGACATGAGGGCGGGAGGGCGGCTGTGCGGCGTATTCGGAGCACCGCGTGAATACACCGGGGTAGAAGACAGTGAAGGCAGTGGAACACAGCGGAGTGCAGTTGACTACGTGTCCTCTCGAGTGCTGGCTGGGAGACAGGAACGCGCATTCCGCTTCTAGGCTCCTGGACCCACCAGCCAACCTGCGGCGGAGGGCGGGCGGGCATGCGGCGAGCGGTGACCAGCTGCGCCGCCCGCTCCCCGTACAGCGACTCAAACAGCCGGCCGACATCCGCGTTGGCAAACTGAAAGCTGCCCAGGCCGAGGACGCTGGTGCGCGCCGCGAGCTGCGGCTGCTCGCTCGCGAGGCGGAGGGCGGACATCTGCGCCAGCGCCGCGCCCAGCGACAGGCCGACGAAGACGATCTGCTGCGGCGCGTCCGCGCCACACAGCCCGGCGAGCCAGCCGCCAAGGCCCTCGCCGAGCTGGTCCAACCGGAGGGAGGAGCCGCGCGTCGAGTGCTCAGCGTCCCACAAGTCGGCGTGGTGGCGGTGCACGCCGGCGTGCACGCGCATCGCCGCGTCCGGAAGCCACTTGACGCCCACCATCGACGAGTTGAGCAGCGCCTTGATGTCCTCGGACGGCGGCGCCGCCTGCCCGCGGCCCGGCCTCGAGGCGGCGTTGCTGTCGACGCGTGTGCCGCGAAAGGCGAGAACAAGCGTGCCGGGCGTGTGGTGCGGCGCAAACGCCACGCAGCGGCCCTCGACTCCGAACACCCCGAGCACCTTGTACCGGAACGACGGCCCGAGCTTCTCGCCCTCGGCGTCGCGGATAGAGTGCTCGACGCTGCTTCCGCACGCGTCGTGCTGCAGCGAGACGGTGTAGTCGCTCGCGAGCGCCTGCAGCGCGAGCGCCTCGCCCGTCCTGAAAAGGTGTGAAATCCACGGCACGGAGGCGTCGGCCTGCATAGCGCCGCAGGCCGTGAGCTAAGTCCTCGCGTCGTCAACGAGTGCCACAGGACCCTTGCCTTGATCGAAGTTTTTTTACAGTCGTCTGAAACCGACGCAAGGAGGACACAGGTAGGTGTGGCCCTGTGGGTGAAGTCTGGAGCTTCCGGGTGAACTCTGGACTGCCGCCCGCCACACAGGGTAACGCCCTCTGCCTCTTCGCCCGCCCTCTGCCGCCTCCGCTCTCCTCGCACGCGCTGTCGGCGCCGAGACCGGCCGCCGCTCATCCCCTCGTGTGCCACCGCAGGGACGACACCCTCGCGCGACGTCTTGAGCTGGTGCGCGTCGCGCTCGGTCGCCGCGTGCCCGCTGGCCACCGATCGCCGCCGCTCACTGCCGTCTCCTCTCCCAACCCCACCCCGCCCCGGCGGTTTGGCTGTAGAGCCTCTACAACAAACTCTACAGCAAAATCGCGCTCTACATCGCTCTACATCTGCATCGCTCTGTCCCGCGCCGAATGTAGAGCTCTACAGCTCTACAGCGCCCCAGAGCGCTCTACATCTCTACAGCTCTACAGCGCTCTACACTCTACATCCTCTACACCCTCCCTCAGCCCTGAGTCTGAGTACTGAGAGCTGGTCTGGGGCAAAATCTGGCACTTCTGGGGCAAAATTTAGGAAATCGGCAAACTACCCGGGTATTTTCTAGGTATACCCGGGGGTTTTCCAGGTACCCGCAAAATACCCCGGTATTTTGCCGATTTTGCCGATTTGGCTTTTGGGGCCGCCCAAACGCCAGCCTCAGACTCGGCTCAGAGCCCGGGAAATAGAGGGGGCTCTAGGGAAACTAGCAGGAAACACGGAAAGGAAACAGAGGGGCGAGGAAACCCTTGGACAGGCCAAGTAGGCGCGGGCGCCGCGCTGGACTCCTCGCGACCAACCTCCTGCCGACGCCGCTCGCGGCTTTGCGCTCGGACGCCATCGTGCACGAGACGGAGACGGCCGACACGATCATGGGCGAGGCGCAGCAGAAGGACTCGGCCGAGGGCACCACCGCTCAGCCCGCGTTCTTTTTTGATCGTGAGCAAAGGGGATCGCTCGAGGCAGGATCGAGGAGCCCCTAGCACTCACTTTAGCTGCGCGCTCCTGCCCCGCTAATGCGCCTCATCGTCCTTTCGTCGTTGCTCTTCTTTGGCCCAACGCAGGCCGCTCCCGTGGGACAGAAGCAAACATTCAGGGGTAGAGCGGGAGGGACGATGCTGCCTCGCTCGATCAATCTTGTAATCGGGCCTGGGCCAAATTGGGCACGGTGCACAGCTGTCGACCATCGGAAATGGAAGACGGTTGACATGGTGAAGGAATGGGCAGACTATGTGGTGTACTTCGCCAACTTCAAAGGGTTGCCCCTCCCTGATGACTCTGTTGGCGCGATCTATGCGTCGCACACGATGGAGCACACGCCCATGCACGTTTCGCCTCGTATTTTCAAGGAGTTCCATCGCGTGCTGCTCCCTGGAGGTTTTCTGCGGGTCATCACGCCCAACCCGCGGGTGACGATGCAGCATTATCTCGCCGGCGACAACAACTTCAGCCTCTTCCAACGCCGGCGTCGCATCCAGCATAGCGGGCACAATTGGACCCCTTTTGAACTGCTGCGGTCAGATTTTCTCTCCGTCTCACACCAACCAGACCAGCTTGGAGGAACAGGGCTGGCACATCAAAATGCGTGGGACGCGGAGACGATGATCAAAGACTTTCATCGCGCTGGCTTCCGCACCGCATACGAATCCGCCTACAACCGCAGCCGGAGTGGCGAGTACTCGTTCGAGGGCCCTGGCGGCTGCCATTCAGAGGCTGACCAAGCGGATCGGTCGCTCTACGTGGAGGGCCGAGCGTAGTTTGTGGAGCTGTGGAGCTCCAATCGGGGGTACACAACGCGGGGGGGAAGCCTTACTTAGCAGAGTGAAGACTTTAGGCTCAGTAGGGTAAACGCCTGCTCGAGGACGAGGTTGGTGACGTACGGGTCTCGTTCCACCGCCAAAGTCGCATGGCAAGACATCCAGCGCATACCGCCAGGCACACATGCTCGCTCTACGTGTAAGCTCCCACTCGGGCAGTGAGTGGCTCTCCTCGATGCTGGCCGGCATTGCTGTCCAAAGCAAGCAGACAGCACGCACCCCACCGAATCGCGGTGGTGTGACGACGCCTCTGCCGTGAGCGGCATGGAGGCCCCTACCTTGAGCGGCATGGGGAACCTGGTTTGTGGAGCTCCCGCACCTTACCTAGAGAGTACGGCTTTCGGGGCCATGATGTCGGTTCCCCATCGGACTTTTTTTGTAGTGGAGAGAATTGAGTAATCTTTCTGCTGTAACCAACACTGTCATCGCTGTCCTCTATTCAGTGCAGTGTCGCCTTCCTTGGCGCTTGGCAGGACGTGCTGTGTGTGTTGATTAGTTCTGGATCCTGCCTCGGCCTGCACAGAACAACCAACAAGTTCCTCTTGTAGCTCGATCGGTCACACCGCCATCGCCGTCGGGGAGAGGGGGGACGACACTGCTTTGGCAGCGTGCACCTCGATCCTGTACCGTGTTTGTTATGACCCCCCCCCAATGAACACACCAGTGAGGGAGGGCGAGACGATCGAGGGGTCCCGTACCATGCGGAATCGACCCTATCAAGTGCTCAAGATGACTCAAGTGCTCAAGAGTCAAGTCCGTCCGTGGCTCGGAGGGAGACTTCAAGACAGGAAGAGGGAAGGAGCGGGGCAACTGGGAATGTCAGAACCCCTGAGAGACGCTGGCCCAGATCCTGTTTTGACGCCGCGGTTGTGCCGGGGACTGCTGTGAGAGGCGGCCGCATGCATCTGAGACCTAGTCTGAGACATCCTCGCGCACGTCCAGATAGCGTGGATCGCAGTCAGTTGTTGCCTGCCGGCGGCGCCTGCCTGGGGCGTGGCCATCAACGCAAGTCCACCAAGCATGCTTGATGTACGTTTTGGTACGCGGTAAGTAATTGTTTTCCCGCGGATCCGAACGGGTCTCCGTGAACGAAGACTCGAAGCGAGCGAGGATCACTCTCTTGTTGGAGACTCTGTGGGAGCACTTGGAGTGCAGTTTGTCACCTCACACTGAGAGGGCGTATGTAATTCTTTTTCCCTGAGGCTGTTGGTCATTTTCTTCTTTTTAGTGTACTTAAAGCTCTTACGAACATTCATTTTAATTAGACCGAACATACCGGAGGCGAACTCGTTATTTCTTTTCCTTTGGATGGCCGGCGCGGGAAGAGCCCCCCCCCCCCCCCCCACACCCTCCTGTCCGGACAACGCGGAGCACATACCCTCTTGCTACACCCTGCAGGTGAGGGAAAGGCACAACTCAGAACGATGGGCTTGCCCATCCCGGAGTGGTTCGATCCCACACAAACCCGCGACGGTGACGGGAAGCGTCGTGCGGTGGCTCAGGCCCAGTGAGGTAGTGCGCCAGACCAACCCGGATCCTGCTGAACAAGCTCCTCTTGTAGCTCGATCGGTCACACCGCCATCGCCGTCGGGGAGAGGGGGGACCACGACACTGCTTCCCTGCAGCGTGCACCTCGATCCTGTACCGTGTTTGTTATGACCCCCCCCCCCCCCAATGAACACACCAGTGAGGGTGGGCGAGACGATCGGAGGGGTCCCGTACCATGCGGAATCGACCCTATCAAGTGCTCAAGTGCTCACACACATAACCCCTGTGCAGGGCAGTCTGCCTCACTCAGGGCGCCGCCGCCGCTGCGCGGGGCCGCCACCGGCGCTGCTGCCGTGAACACTGCCGCCGTGTACGTCACCATCGCCTCTCTTCGTCGCCGATCTCGCCGACGCCGCTCGCCGCTCGCCGCCGCCCTGCCCTGCCCCGCCCAGCCCTCGCACAAACAAACAAACAAACACACACACACACACACACACACACACACACACACACACACACACACACACACACACACACATACACACACACACACACATACACACACACACACAAAACACACCCTGCCCTCACACGAGCGCCCCGCGCCCTCCCGCCCCACGCCCTGCGCCTCACGCCTCCCTCCCCACCCTCTCAGGCATTTCTGTTCTCGTCCCCGCTACTCGCCGACTCCTCCTCCCCCCGCATGACCGACGACTACCCGTCCTTCGGCGACTCCTCCCTCTTCGGCGCCAACGTCTACTACCGGGGGACCGTCGCCCTCGGGCGTACTGGAATGATCCCAGCGGCACACGTCTACGAGGGGGGGCTCCGAAAGGTCGGCATGCCTGGCATGTCGGGCGAATAGGCAGGTCATTGACCTCCCCCCGCTTGTCCACCCGGCGTGAGGGGCGGGAGCGCAGCCACTCCAACGGCTGGAGAGTTTCTGAACGGCCGTGCATGCACTGCATGCCGGCTTACTAAGAATGTCCCTCGCTCCTGCTCCTCTCTCGGAAGACGCGCGCCGGCCCGGGGGACTCGCTTGCGATCCCGCTCCAGCCAGAGGCCGCGTGAGGCGTGTGGGGCGGTGTACGCTGGGGCTGCCTCGGCCCCAAGTGCGCTGGCCTCGCGTCTCGAGGGGAGGGCGGCTCGTAACTGAGGTTCGCCGTCAGAGACAGTCGTCCTCCCCTCAACCCGACGAGAGTGGGCGGGCAGTCCCCGTGGCTGCAGTCGCGCTTCCGAGCCGACTCCGCCCCTCTCTCCACCCGGCCATTCCAACGGCCAGGCCGCTCGCTTAAGGCTGATTGGCTAGACGAGCGGCCTACCTCCAACGGGGTATAGGTTCGGCGGCCGCCTCGATGTGGCCGTCGAGGCGGCCGCTCTCGTGCTGCTGTGCCTGTGCCACTAACATGCAGCGATGGAGCTCCACTCTGTCCGGTGCACGTCGTCAAGTGGGCACGCCGGCGGGGCCGTCACTCCGCCTGTTTGTGCGAGCACGGCGTCGGTGCTGCAGACGTTGCCGTGCTTAGGACCGATCAGAGCCACCCTGGCACGAGCAGCCAACCTTGCGTGCAGTTGCTACGAAAGAGGCGCGCTCATGCTCGCCTCCCGCCCCACCCCCTACACCCGAAACAGCCCCAGACCTTGAAGAGGCGGACAAGCGCAGCGTTGAATTAAGTTCTTGTTACCTCCGACGGCAGGGATTGGAATCCCTCCCCTGCGACCTCGTTTTTCCAAGCCTGATGTGCACTGCGTCGGTCGTAGCGTTGGATTCACTGGTTAATTTATCGCGTACGACACCCGCGACCTGGAAGGGCGAAGGTGCTGTGGATGAGGATGTGGCGGCGGTCAGGGTGACTAGTTGTGGAGCGGCCCTCCGCAGCCCCTCGCCGCAGCCCCTCACCGCCAACTACAGCGCCACCACTGCCATCGCTTCCACCCCTGTCACTGCCTACCCTGTCTCTCTCCTACCGTCTCGTCGCCGCCTACTTCTCCGCGACTGGCGCCGTCGACGCTCCCCGCTGTCGCCTCCGCTACCCTCGCCTCCGCTACCAAGCCCACGGCCGCCTCTTCGCTGCGTCCTTCGTCGCTGCGTCCTCCGTTGCGTCGCCGCCGCACGGCACCCATCCCGCCCACGCTGCCGCCGCCGCCGCCGCCACCACCGCCGCCGCCGCCGCCGCCACAACCACCCCTAGACTCATCCCCACCCACCCACCGCCCTTGCTGCCTCCGCCGAGATCTGCCTCCACCATCTCCGCCCCCGCCGTCTCCGCCCCCGCCGTCGCCGCCGCCATCGCCGTCGCCGCCGCCATCGCCGCCGTTGCCGCCGCCATCCCCTCGCCGCTGCCGCCCTTGCCGCTTCTACCTTCTACACCTTCGCCGTCGCCGTCTCCGCATTCTATTCTACTCCTTCAACACTCGCGCCGCCGCGTCGCCGCCACTGCTCCTGCTTCCCTCGCCGCCGCCCACGCCGCCGACTCCTGCACCGCCGCCCCTGCCCGTCTCCGCCGCCGCAATTTCACGTGACCGATGTGAGTATACGTATACATACTCTATCACAGTGATTGGCCGGCGAAAGCGCCAGCAAAGGCGGCGGCGATGCTTGCGTTATCGGCACGCTTCCGCTTGCGGGGCCCCGCCTCCCCCTCGGAACGGCGGCGGACTTTCTCAACGTGATTCGAGCGGCCGTCAAGCAGGCTCGGAGTCTCGCTCACCATGGAGCGCACGAGGCGCAAGGCCTCATCACGAGGCAATCGCTGTTCCGCCACAGCGACCATTTTAGCGATGACTTCTTTAGGGCGAGCCGCCATGAGGAAGCTCGGCGCCTGCCGCACCGCCACGCGCGTCGCCGCCTTCGCCTCCTCGCCGCCGCCGAGGCACTGGACGACGGCCTCGATCACGGCGACAGGCTGGGCCGCCCGGAGGAAGCTCGGCGCCTGCCGCACCGCCACGCGCGTCGCGGCCTTCGCCTCCTCGCCGCCGCCGAGGCACTGGACGACGGCCTCGATGGCGGCGACGGGCTGGGGCGCCTTGAGGAAGCTCGCCGCCTGCCGCACCGCCACGCGCGTCGCCGCCTTCGCCTCCTCGCCGCCGCCGAGGCACTGGACGACGGCCTCGATCACGGCGACGGGCTGGGGCGCCATGAGGAAGGTCGGCGCCTGCCGGACCGCCACGCGCGTCGCCGCCTTTGCCTCGGGGCCGCCGCCGAGGCACTGGACGACGGCCTCGATCACGGCGACGGGCTGGGCCGCCCGGAGGAAGCTCGGCGCCTGCCGCACCGCCACGCGCGTCGCCGCCTTCGCCTCCTCGTCGCCGCCGAGGAGCTCGACGACGGCCTCGATCACGGCGACGGGCCGGGGCGCCCTGAGGAAGGTCGGCGCCTGCCGCACCGCCACGCGCGTCGCGGCCTTCGCCTCCTCGCCGCCGCCGAGGCACTGGACGACGGCCTCGATGGCGGCGACGGGCTGGGGCGCCTTGAGGAAGCTCGCCGCCTGCCGCACCGCCACGCGCGTCGCCGCCTTCGCCTCCTCGCCGCCGCCGAGGCACTGGACGACGGCCTCGATCACGGCGACGGGCTGGGGCGCCATGAGGAAGGTCGGCGCCTGCCGCACCGCCACGCGCGTCGCCGCCTTCGCCTCCTCGTCGCCGCCGAGGAGCTCGACGACGGCCTTGATCAGGGCGGCGGGCTGGGGCGCCCTGAGGAAGGTCGGCGCCTGCCGCACCGCCTCGCGCGTCGCCGCCATCGCCTCCTCGTCGCCGCCGAGGCACTGGACGACGGCCTCGATCACGGCGACGGGCCGGGGCGCCGTGAGGAAGGTCGGCGCCTGCCGCACCGCCTCGCGCGTCGCCGCCTTCGCCTCCTCGCCGCCGCCGAGGAGCTCGACGACGGCCTCGATCACGGCGACGGGCCGGGGCGCCGTGAGGAAGGTCGGCGCCTGCCGCACCGCCTCGCGCGTCGCCGCCATCGCCTCCTCGCCGCCGCCGAGGAGCTGGACGACGGCCTTGATCACGGCGACGGGCCGGGGCGCCGTGAGGAAGCTCGGCGCCTGCCGCACCGCCTCGCGCGTCGCCGCCTTCGCCTCGGGGCCGCCGCCGAGTGCCGCCGCCAGGTCGTCCCGCCACTCGCACAGCTGCCGAGCCGGCTGGCGCAGCCGCTTGCCCGCCTGCAGCAGCGCACGGAGGCCTGGCGCATCGGCGCCGGCCAGCTCGACCATCGCCCTCACCTGCGGTTCTCGGTGCTCGGCGTGCCAGCCCGCGATGGTGTCGACGGGGACGACCAGCCGCTCGAGCTCCTCAGGGAACCATCTGGGTGCGTCAAAGTCGTCAGCGGCGACGATGTCCCTCCACCCGCCCCCCGGCACGGCCGCCTCGAGGTCGTGCGCGGTGACGGCCAGCATCAACTCTTCGAGCACCGCCACTCCGGTCGAGCCGTCAGAGTCCATCGCGCTCTCCAACCACGGCACCAGCTGGGCGTGCGAGGGGGCGAGGGCGGGCAGCACCGACGTCAGCATGTGCCTGCGCCCGATGCCGTCGAGCAGAGACACCTCGATCCGGTCTTCGACGATGCTCGAGGCCCACGCCGTGCCCCGCGAGGACGGCGACGGCGCTGTCGCAGTGCCCAGCACGCTCCGCCTGTGAGCCAGGTAGTCGTGCAGCCTCACCCGCCACCCGTCGGCGATCGCACCCGCCACCTTCGCCTTGGCGTCGGCGAGCGACGCAGAGGCGGCGCGGAGGCTGGGCAGGCCCATGACGAGCAGCGTGCGGCAGCTCTCCTCGCGAGCGTGCCACGGGAAGTATTTTGCGCTCACGTACTCGGGGTGGTGCGTGGAGATGCAGCACGCGCCCGCCTCAGCCGCATCAGCCACCAGCTGCGGCGTGACGCACTTGGCCGCCGCCCGGCCGCACACGACGAGGACGGCCCTCGCACCCACCGCTTCGTCGAGGCCCACGCCTGCCGTCGGCGAGGGCAGGAGCCGCAGCAACGCCGGCGTGTCGACGATCAAATCGCGCACGACGCTGCCGCCCTGGAGGCGCGGCAGCTCCACCGCCCACCCACTCTGCGCCTGACAGCCGCCGCCCGCGGCGCCGCCGCTGCTGCCGCCAGCCGAAGCGGCATCCGCGGTGCTGCTGCCGCCGCTGCCGCTCCCCGGAAGGCGCTGCTGGAGCTCTCCCAAGGGCTGCCGCGGCGACTGATGGGGTGACGTCGGATGTAGCTTCCGCCGCCGGCGCGGCGGCGATCCGCCTCGGCTGTCCCGGCTCGGCGGCGTGCGGCTCGGCGGAGGCTGGCTCGAGGGAGGGCGGGGCGGCGGCGGCTGGCTCGGCGGCGGCTGGCTCGGCGACGGCGGGCTCGGCGACGATAGGCTCGACGGCGACCGCGGTGCGGCGTCCTGCGCCAGCCACTTGAGCAGGCAGCTGAGGAACCGCGTGCGCTTGTCGCGGTGCGTCTCGAGTTCGTCATGGCTCATGGTCTCGAGCAGGCACTGCTCCGCATAGTCGTCGACGCACCCGCCGCCGTCCGTGCGCAGCGGCCGCGGAAGTACCACGAGCGTCGAGTCGACGATGACCGAGGCGAGCATGGCATCGGCCGAGGCGTGGCCAAGAAGCTCTGGCACGCGGCGGACGAGCACATCGAAGGAGACGGACGTGGCGACGCCATCGAGGAACGGCCAGTGGTGGGTGTGGCTCTCGCCGGCATAGTGCAACAGCATGACGACCCCGGCTTGCCTCGCGTCTGGCCCGATCCACGGGATGATTGCGCCGTGCTGCGCAAAGCGCTTGGCCAGCTCCTCAAACCCAAACTCGAACTCCGCCCACTCCATGAACGCCTTGCGCGTATCCTCGTCGTCGCAGCCAAAGGCTTCGGAATACACGAAGTCCCGGACGCCCTCGAGAGATCGGAACCGGCCGTCGTCCTCCGCTTTGCGGCGCGCCACGACCGCCCCGTGCTGCGCCACGGCCATCGCAGCCTCGGCGCCCGTCGACGCTGCCTCTGCATCGATGCCCTCGCCGACTCCTCCTGCTCGACCGCCGCTGCCAAAGCCTCCGCTCTCGACGAGCCTCGGCCGCCCTCCGCCGCCACTCGCGCTAGCCGCGCCGCGCCCCTCGTCACCGCCTCCGCGGCTGCCGTCCCCGCCGCCGCAGTCGGCCCGATCATCGTTGCTGCCAGTCGCCGTCCCGCTGCCCTCGCCCCCGCCCGCCGTCCCATCTCCGCTTGCGTCGGGCGAGGCAGCAGAGACGCCGGGCGAGGCCGAGGGCGAGAAGCCCAGCTCTTTGACCGTCTTGTCCCCGCCTGCGCGCTGGAGGTACAGCCCGCCGAGCGCCCGCGCGACATCTGCGGTGGCTTCGTCATCGCTCTGCCCGCCGCGGTTCACCCCGCCGCTGACGCCACCCGACGCAATCATGGAGGCAATCACGTCGACGCGGTACGGTGCGTCGAGGGAGGCAAAGGCGACGGGGTCGCGCGTGGCCACCTCGCCGAGCACCTCCAGCAGCCGCTCGAACGTGCCGAGGCCGCGATAGCCGGCATCCTGCGATGCGTCCGTCCTCCCCACGATTGCGGCAGCGTCGCCCCAGATGCCTGAGCCGTGCTCGCGGGCCAGCGCGAACAGCGCCTGGCGGCGAGGGCTACCCTGCAGCTGCTGGGCGATGACGTCGTGGGCGTTGGGGTCGAAGAGCTGCAGCTGGCCCCTGACCATCCACGCGTCGCCCTATTACTAGGCGGCGGGGGGGGGGGGAGGGGGGGGGGGGGAGGCCGTCACACTATTACTAGGCGGCGGCGCGTCGGGGTCTGCTGGAGCGGCGCACTCTCTCGGCGATGAGCACGGGAACGCCGTGCACGAGCATGTCGCCGTCGTTGAAGACGAGCATGCTCGGCACGCCGCCCGCGAGGAGCAGCCGGTGGAGGGCCACCGCCATGTGGTCGTTCTCGGTTCCGCGGGGCGAGACGAGAGGCACGATGTTGTCGAGGCCGGAGGTGGGCTGCTGCTTCTCCTTGAGCAGCTCGGCCAGCAGGAGCTGTTTCAACTCGCTGCCGTGCACCGAGCCGAGCACCGCGGCCCGGACTCGGTTCGCGCCGTCTGTCGTGGCCTCGGCATCGCGGCGCAAGGCGGCGTGGTCGCCACCGTAGCTCGCGACCACACGGATCGCCTCGCGCTGCGCCGCATCGCGGCGGAGCCGCTCTCGAGTCGGCTCCTGCGGAGCCGCATCTCCGCTGGTGTCCACGCCCTCGAAGAGCAGGAAGACGGCGGCGCCGTGCCTGGCCAGACTACGCATCTCGTCGACAAAGGCGTTGATGAGCGGGGCCCGATCGCCGGCGTGCCAAGCAAGGCAGCGTGTGAGCGCCCAGGGCCCCACGATCAGCAGGTCATGCGAGACCGTCGAGCAGTCGACGATCAGGACATCGCGTGGTTCGATCGTATAAGGGACGGCCGCCGCCTTCATGTACTCGCAACCTTGGCCACCTCCCATGTCTCTACGGAGCTCCGCGACGAGGAGCGGCGGCGGCGGCGGCGGCGGCGGCGACGGCGGCGGCGGCTCCTACTGGAGCGCGGCTGGCAGCAGCCGTGCGCCGACGTGGCTTGCAGCAGCCGTGGGGCGACGTCGTCGGGTCAGGCTGCGGCTCGGTGCCGTGTGGTTCCCACCGGCATCGCCTTCCGGTCGCGCCATGCAAAAGAAAAAGGCAGAAAGAATGACGTGGATTCGTTTGTTTTGCCCTTTCTTGTGCGCCACCGCGGACAAAAGTTCCCAACCAACCCTTTCCTCCTTGCCTAACACGTGCGGACCCACCACCACAATAATACACATGTTTGGCGCCTCGTCGGACACACGGAGCCATACACGTAGACACTACACAAGAAGACGCGCGCGCCGCACACCTTGCCAGCGCGTCTCGCCCGGCGGCGGCCACTTCCGCAGCTTGGCTGCCGCCGGCAGAAGTGGATGGAGGAGCTCTCGAAGTACGCCGCGAGCTGCCGCGCCGTCGGGTAGTCAAAGATGAGCGTCGACGGCAGCGTCTGCCCCGACGCCTGCTGCGCGGCGGCTTGCCGAGCCCGCACCGCTCCAAGCGAGTCGAGGCCGGCCTCCTTCACCGGCGCGTCCGCATCCACGCCCGTGCCGGTGGTCGACTCGAGCGATTTCATGATCATCTCGAGCGTCACGACGCGGCTCTCAGATGCCCAGCCGGTCGCCGCCTTGCGGGAGGCGTGCCCTTCTAGCAGCGGCGGCACCGTCGGCATCAGACCGAGGAACTTGCCCCACGAAAGGACGGCCAAACTCATCACGGCCGGCACGCCCGGCAGCAGCGCTCCACGGAACGCCGTCGCGCCCTGCTCCAGCCCGATCAGGCCCATGCCCGACGCCGCCTTGATCCGCGCGTTGACCGAGCTGCTCGCGGCCATGCCCACTCCGCCCACGGCCCGCACTGCACGCTCGACGCCGCCTGGCCGCCCTGCCGCCGACACACGCCGAGCGAATCGAGGCAACCGTTCGCCGCGCCATAGTTGGACTGCCCGCCGCCGCCGATCAGCGACGGCGATGGACGAGAAGCGGACGCACGCATCGAGCGGCGCCGCGGCGCACGCAAGCTGCAAGCCCCAGGCGCCGTGTACCTTCGGAGCGTACACCCGGCGGAGCGTGCTCGCCGTCTGGGCGCGCAGCAACCCGTCGGATAGGACGCCGGCCACGTGCCACACGACCGCGAGCCGACCCGCCTCGCCGCAACGCGCCCCGCTAAACCCACAGCCGCCGGATGTCGGCCAGCTCCGCCGCATCGGCGCGCGCCACGCACACGGAGCATTGCGGCCGCGCCTTCCGCAGCCGCGGGCCGTCCGCCTCCGACACCGCGCCGCCGCACGCCGCAAGCACAGCCGTGGAAGCCCCGCCCGCCGCCAGCCACTGGCCTGTCAGCAGGTCGAGCCCGCCGGTGCCGCCCGAGAGCAGATGCGTGTCGCGCGGCGGCGCGGGGGCGGTGGCGGGGATAAGGATGACCACCTTGCCGGTGTTTGTGCCGGCCTGCAGGCTGCGGAACGCGGAGAGCAGGCTGCGCTCCAGCCCGAAGCTCTGCAGTGGCAGCCCGTGCAGCACGCGCGCCGCCGCGTGCGCAGACAACCGCTGGAGTGTGCCCCGCATCCACACCGGCGTCTGCTCGATCGTGCTGTCGAGCGCGATCGCCACGTAGCGCGCAAGCGACGCGCTCCGCAGCCGCTCCGCACTCCACACCGCGCGCTTGCCGATCTCGCACAAGCAGCCGCCCTCGCCCAGCGGCGCAAACGAGCCAGCGATGAAGTCGGCGGACTAGCTGTTACGAAGCGCAGCCGCGACGCGCGGACGAGCGCCGCCGCGCCGGCGAGGAACGCGCCGCCGTCCCGCGAGCTGAGCGTCTCGCCGCGCAGACCCGTGCCATGCAAATACCAATGCTTGTACGGCCGGCCGACCGTCACGCTTGCGCGCGTGCCGACCCAATGTGTGTACTCGCCCGCTGCGAGGCCAACGCCACCGGCGCCCGCTTGCAGCAGCGCGTGGTGGCCCGCGCGAGGCCGCGACGCGAGGAGCGACATGTGAACCGTGCACCACGTCGTCGGCAGGGTGCACGCCTGCTCGACCGTCAGCGAGTCGTCGATCGCCGCCATCAGCCGCGAGTCGCTCCGCGAAACGATGCCAGCGCCGCCAGGCCATGGCCGAGCACAGCGTCGCCCACGCGCAGGTGCGGCGCGCCGCCGCCGCAGCGAGCCACGTCTGCAGCGCAGTCGCTGCCGGGAGGACCGGGGTCGCCGGGGTACACGCCGAGGACGTTGAGCACGTCGCGGAAGTTGAGACCGACCGCTCGCACGCGCAACTCGACCTCGCCGTCCGCGGGCGGGGAGCTCTCCTCGGCCTGAGGCACGAGCCGGAGGTTCGACACCGCGCCGCGCGCGTCGAAGTGCATCCGAACAGGCCCGCTGGTTGAGCCGCGGCACGCGCGGCCGGCCGGCGTCGAAAGCGACCTCGGGCTCAGGCAAGCCCGAGTACCCGAGCCCAAGCTTCGCGGCGGCCGCCGCCGAGCCCGCCACTGCCGCAGCGGCGTCGAGGTCAATGACTGGCAAACGGCACGTCGGCGCCTCGGACCGCACTTGGCGGGCCAAACCCACCCATCATGCCCGCATGCGCGGACGCGCCAGACCCGCCCGATGGCCGGGCGCCGAGCGCGCGGCTCGTCAGCAGCCACACCGGCAGCGCGACCTTGGCGGTGTGGGCCCGCACGATGTCAAAGGCGGCCGCCAGCACGGCGAGCGAATCGCGCTCGGCGCGGGCGCCGCCGACCCCCGCGGCAAACGCGACAGAACGAGGCCCGCCAGCCGCCGCCGCCGTCGCACGAGTGGCGCCCGCGCCGGACGCGGCGCTCGACACCGCTCCGGAGAGGACCAGCGATGATGCCGCCGCCGCCTCGGGGCCGGCGTCGGCAGACAGCGCGCGCGCTGTCCACGCCGTCACGTTCAGTGTCGCCATCGCAGGTGCCTCTTCGGCGCAGCCGGCCTTGAGGGCTCGCGTCTCGAAGCCCGACAAGTGCGCGCCGCCTCCGCCGCGTCGGCTCTGACTCACTAGAGCGAGGCGAGTCGTGCCGATTGCCGCTCCGCCACCGGGCACAAGTGGCCACGTGCGGCGCGCTGCCCCACCGCAGCAGCTGGCGACGCCCACATGCCCGCGAGCGTGCGGTACGCAGGGCCGTACTCGAGGCCCATCCCCCGGAACGCGGAGTACAGGTCCGCGGCGCTCGCCGCCCCGCAGCTCCCGCGCACCGCGGCCGGCTGCGGGCGCCGCCGCTCGTCGCCCGGCGGCGCCGCATCCGTCGAGCCGCCGCAATGGGCGGTGCTTGCCCCTTCCTCGGTGAGCTCGCTTCGCACCTCAAAGCGCTCCTCCGCCGCGTTGAGCTCGCACACCACGCGCAACTGTGCCACATCGCCGTCGAGCAAGAGGGGCAGCAGGAAGAAGACGCGCCGCAGCAAGCCGCTCGCCGCGTCGGTCGCCGCGTCGGTCGCCGCGTCGGTCGCCCTCGAGGCAGCCGTCGCCAGGGAAGACGACATAGCCCGATGTGGTCCGCCACCAAGCTGCGCAGTGCGCCGGCTGCCGGAGATTTTCACTAGCGAACGAGCCCGGTCGGCGCCGCCGCGTCCACCCCTTGCGCTAGCGGATGCGCCTACTCCGACCAGCGAGCGCCTCGTCGTCCTGCCGCCCCGTGTGGAGCGAGAGGCGAGAGAGCGCGCCTCAAATCGGGTCGCCCAGCGCCATGCCCGTGCAGTGAGCCGCGTCGCTCAGCATCGCGGCGTCGGCGCGGCCCACAGCAGCGCCCGCTGCGTTTGGCCGTTGAGCGCCGTCAGGCTCGCCCTCTTGCCGTCCGGCCGCACGCAGCAGCCGACCAGTCGCAGTGTGTCGTGCGTGGCAAAGCTGCTGACGCGCAGCGTCGCGGCGCAGCACGCCTCGCCACGCACGTGCCCGTCCGCGCGCGAGTCGAAGGTGCGGCAGTGGCAGCCGGCGGAGAGCGTGCGGCGGCGAAGGTGGCCAGGAGCTCGAGAGGGAGACGAGAGTAGGTGCATTGCGGCGTGGCACTCCGACGCAAGTGTGCCGCGCGCGCTTTTCTTTTCTTTCTTTCGTGTGCCTGTGATAGTGCTAGCACGGCCAGTCCGCACCTGTGTCGAGCCTGTCTGCTGTGAGAGAGAGTTGTGTTCTTTGAATTTCTTTTTAAGTGTGCCACAACGCAAAATAACGTAGAGCACCTCCTCTCTCTCTCTCTCTCTCTCTCTCTCTCTCTCTCTCTCTCTCTCTCTCTCTCTCTCTGTGTGTGTGTGTGTGTGTGTGTGTGTGTGTGTGTGTGTGTGTGTGTGTGTGTGTCGATCTCCTTTCTTTATTTCTTGTGCATGCTGTGTGTAAGCTTTTTCTTGCAAATGCGCCCGTCCGAGGGGCTACAATTGTATCGCAAGCAAAGTGGGCCCACTAGTCTCTCCTTCCGCGCTCCGCTGCAACGCTCATACGAGCAGCAGATACCCCTTCAGACGGGCGGGGACGGGATCGATCCAACCGTCTGCGGCGCGCCCCGGGCTTCCCAAAGATAACCCCGCACGATGGTCAGGGTTCCGTTCACCGCCGAGATGCTCGGACTCGAAGGCGGAAAGGGCTCGTTGGTGGGGTCCTACAACAAGCGCTTCACGGCGACGAATGGCGTGAATGCCGAGCGCGCCTGTCTTGCGGACCTGCTAGCGGCTGCAGCACTGGGCCGGGCGCGGTCGGACTTTGGCGTCTGGTTGTTGCCGCATGGCAGGGCACCCGTGTATCTGCGGCTCGCGGGTGCAGCAAAGTGGTCCGAGTGGCACAAGAAGAATCAGGCTAAAGCATGCCGGCCACCCTCAAAGCCCTTGCCCATTGCGGACATCGCCGTCTACCCTCCCGCGGCACAGCAGCAGTTCGAGTCGATGAGGTATGTGCCGGTCCTCACCGCCACCGCCTCCCGGCAGCCGGCCGAGGGGGTGGCGCACCGCACGCCGTTGCGCGTCCTCGATGTGGTGCTTCCATTCGACCACACAGCCGAGCCGCCACCGGGATCGGGAGTGGTGCGTGTCGGCGGCCCGGGCGCCTTGGAGGCGGGCACGCAGCTGGCCTTTCAGGAGGCAATGCGCCGGCCTCTGCGCCTCTGGGGATTGGGTGAGGCGGTGCTTCTGCACCATCCGTCCGACCCGTCCTCGGCGGGTATCTTCGAGCCGTTCATTGGCCAGGGTAAAGGGCACTCAGCAAAGCCGCTCACGCCAGAAAAATGCCCGGTTCTCGCACATGCGTACCGGCACGACCCTCGCCTGCCTCTCGTCGCAACTGGCTGCATGGACGGCTGGGTCCAGCCCGCCCTCGTCTACTTCCCCTCTCTCTTCGACATTGCTGGCGTGTGGGGGGCGCTGTCCCAAGAGGAGGCTTGGTGCATCACCAAGCTGCGGCGCAGCTGCGACCTCGGCAAGGCTTCCATTTTGGCCTTCCAGCTCAACCCGAGCTTCACGATCCAACAGGCCATTGCCAAGCTTGCAGACGTAAGGGCCGCCTGGTTCCACGGCTGCATCCACCTGCGCTGGGCTCTGCAGTGTGCGCCAGCCTGCAGCCAAATCCACAACTTCCCCGAGGCACGCTGCAAAAAGCGGAATGCGGAGGGAGAGGTGATCGACCCGGGCGCCGTCAGGCTCGTCCGGTCCGCGGAGAAGTGCCCCGCCAAGGCAGCCTTCAAGAGGATTGTGCTTCCGCTGTCCAAGATGGCGCAGCACGTGCTGCTGAATGCGCCCGCCAGTGTCACGCCGCAGGTCCTCGCCATCCTGCGCGACAAGCTGCCGCTCGGCCTCAGGTTCTCCTACGCCTCGCTCAACATCTTTTGGGACGCCGATGTCGATCCTGAAAACCTCCCAAAGAGTCGGTTCGACCACCTGAAGAAGCGCTGGACGCACCTGCGCAGCGGTGAGGGGCACAGCGGGCTCTACGTCCACCGTGACCAGCACAACCGCGGCTTTGGCGCCGTGCTCATCTTCGGCGACTTTCAGGGCTTTGACCAGCGCTACGTCACGCTGTCGCTGGAGCTGCCATGCCCCGGCTGGTCGCTGGTGATTGGCGACTTTGAGGCGCGGCTCCCGCTGTGCAGACTGCGTGAGCCCACGGCCCTCTCACCTGTTTGTGCCCTCCCCCACAGGCGCTGCTGCACGCCGTGAGCTCGGGCAAGGGCTTCCGCATGTCGATCGTCCTCTGCAACCACAAGCCGGTCGTCGAGGGCTACGACTTCTTTGACCGCGAGGTGTGGGTGGCGGAGGAGGTGTGGGGGGAGGAGTACCAGGAGTGGGATTGATTCTTTGGTTATGTATAAAGACACCAAAAAGACAGACTGTGCCGACCGAGTCCGAGACGGCAGACGGGTCACTCAGCGGCGGCATCACAAAAAAAAGCAAAAATCGCGCGTCGTGGTAGGATGTGTCGAGGTAGCGTCGGCCGAGGAGGGGCAGCATCGCCACGTCTCGTCGCCGCCCTCCTCGGGGAGGATCATCGCAAGTAGGCCCGCAGGAGCACGCTTGGGGAAAGATGGACGATCTTGCGTGCAGAGGCGATGTTGCCGCCGATGCTATCTGCCAGCGCAGCAAAGACGGCCGCATGCGAGTCGATGGTGAGCAGCCTCGGGCAGTTGGCCACGGCCGTGCGCGCGGCCGCGTCGTCGCCGAAGATGTCGGCGAGCGCGGCGAGGCGGCCCGCAAAGACCGCGTATGGGATGGTGAGCAACCGCGGGCACGAGCCGACGGCCGAGCGCGCCGCGTCGCCGCCAAGGACGTCTTCCAACGCGGAGAGGCGCTCACCGAAGACGGCCGTCGGCGAGGCGACGGCGAGCAGCCTCGGGTATGCCACAGCGGCCGTGCGCGCCGACGCGTCGCTGCCAAAGATGTCGGCGAGACCGGAGAGGCGAGCCGCGAAGACGGCCGCAGGCCGAGCGACGATGAAGAGGTGCGGCGCGACCCTTGTCAAATTCTGCGCCGCCGTGCGCGCCGCCGCGTCGCCGCCGAAGAGACCGACGAGCGCCTCGAAGGCGTCCCTGGCCGCGCGGAGCCCTGTGGAGGAGGCGGCTCGGGAGGCGTGGTTCAGCGCGGAGAATCGCACCAGCGACACCACGTCGAGGCCTTGAGCGAGTACCGCCAGCATGTCTTGAGGGAGGTCGTCGAGGAAGTCCATGTAGGCCAACGGCTGAACCGGCTCGGGAAGGGCGCGGGAAGAATTTTACTGCGAGCCGTCTATCTAAAACGGATATTTAACCCTAGTAGGTGGATAGTGTCGCTGTTTTCGAAAGGCGCTGACGGCCCGGCGCGTACCGCGCGACGCCCGGGCTACCCACCAGTGAAAGGCCTATACCAACCCTTCAAAATGACCTACTAACTTTGGTACACTCTCACTTTGATATTTCCCGCGGTGCACACTCAAAGTCCGGAAATCTCACAGACGCGCGCGTTTTGGCCGGCTACCCCATCGGGTCGCACGGAGACACGGGAAGGCTGCCGCAAGCCGCCTCCGGGTGCAGGGGCCCGACGCGGTAGGCGGGGGCAACAGCCCGGTAGCTGGCCGCGCCTCTCCGCCCCGCCCGTCGCCGCTGCACCCCTTGCCGCGGCCCTCGTCGCTGCTGCAGCGACGACAGCCGCGGCACGAGGTCAGAACGCGGCCTCGGAGAGCTCGAGCGAAGGGCCTCCAGGGCCGCACCTCAACCTCTCACAGACCAGCGCAAAGCGCCATAGGACGTATTTTCTTGTCAATAACAAGGTCTGTGAAACAGGGTCTGTGAATGAAAGCACAATACAATTCCTCCTCTGTGAATTTCAAAAAAGAGACGGGCGCCTGCAGCGGAGCTTCTCGCACTTTGTTAAACACGCCAACGCCCGATCTGGCTGTGAAAAGCCGCGGAGCGCGACGGAGAGCCTGTTTGTGAACAGCCGCCCTATACCCAATCGTGACCAATAGCAATACGAAGGACAACGAGGATATGGGAGTGTGGTGCTGGGATGGGTGCATCGCTCCCTCGACCTCTAGACAGTCGCGGATCTAGACCCAGCACACAACCCGGAAGCAGAGACTCAGTGCTTAGTGCCGCGGCTTAGAGACTCAGTGCTCAGTGCTCAGTGCTTCTTCCCACCGCGCGTCGCCGCGGGCGCGGCGGCTGGTGGGCATGGCACGTACAGGATGATGGCCTGACCCACCCCACAGCGTCCTGCCTTCACGGCTTCCTCCGAGGCATAGCGGTGCCGCCGCAGCGCTCGAACCAGCTCGTTGGCGCGAGACCACGCTGGCGATTCACGATGGCGGAGGCAGCGACCGACACGGTGATCAGCATCGGCGCGCTCAGCCCGGAAGCGCTCGCGGCGCACGATTCGCGTGTCGGCTCTGTCACCGTGGGCGAGGCGTTCGAGCGCGGTGTGCCGCTGTCCATGCTGCAAGGCTCGATCCCGCAGGAGCTCATCGAGCGCGGCCGCGCACTCGGGCTGGAGCCTCCCCCGCGCGAGGGCGACCACGGAAGGGCAGCCACCTCAGCCGCCGCCGCGCCGGGTGGCCCGGGCTGCAGCATCCGGCCCGCCGCCATCTCGGACGCCGCCACCATCAGCGCGATGTGCGTGCGTGTCGCTTCCGCCCAGATTGACACCTCCGGCTTCACTCCGGTGGGGCGCTCCACGCTCTTTGAGGACATCCTTGGCGAAGCGGCCATCCTAGGCGAGCTGCAGGGCGGGGCGGTTGAGGCGTTCGTGTGCGTGATGGACGGCGCGATTGTCGGCTTCGCGGCGCGAAAGAGGCCGCTTGGCGCCGAGGCTGGCGCCCCACTGAGCCACGTGCGCCACATGTATGTCGAACGTTCCGGGGCCGGCATTGGCAAACGCCTGTGGGGAGAGCTCCACTTCCGCTTCGAGGAGGAGAGCGTCAGGCGTGTGACGGCCAACAGCAGCGCCAACGCGGTGCCGTTCTACGAGCGGCTCGGGTTCCGCAAAGAGGGCGGCGAGTCGGAAGCCGGCGGGCTGCTTTCCCAGCTGATGGTGTACACGATGGATGCGGACGGTGAGTGAGTCTCTACCACGGCGTGGGTGTTACGGTTGGATCCGGTGTCTCGCAAGGGCTTTTTAGCGATGTCACCCTATTGCGCGCTGTGCACTTGGAGCACTTGGAGTGCAGTCCCACTCGGGGAAAAGGTGTGTAGACCCCAAATCGGGTCCGGACTTCGGACCCGATTACGCTGCCGCCTCGCGCGCGCCGCTGCTGCCCTCGCCGGCAGCCGCCGCGGTCGCAGTGCCATCGTGCGGACTGGCGGTCGACTCGCCACATCGATTTCAACACCAGACTAGCTAATAAAAACCGCATGGTCGTTTGCGCTTTTCTAGAAGGAAGCAAAAGTCGGGCCACCACGGCCGCGCACCACGTAAGATACCAAGAAAACCGAGATCGCGAAACGTGCCCGCCTGCCACCCTCTCGTGGATCGTGCCTCATGCCCTCCTCACCCTCAGGCTCTCCGGAGGCTCCATATGTCGAGATAAAGAAAGAGGACCTTTATCTCCCGGCCGGCAAGGCGCCTGTCTATCCTGCGGCGCCTGATGACACTCGCGAGTATGTTCGAAATGAGATGAACAAGTGGACGCCCAAAGGCGAGGCGTCGCCGAACCTTCCCATCCCGCGCTTTTCCACTCGCGCGCGGATGTTTGGGGCCATTACGCTCCGGCCTGCCGATCGCGCTGACGACCACTCCGCCTCATACGAGGCCAACAACTTTGTTGTCTGCGATGCATTCACCGTACGCGGCGGGCCCCCGGTGAAGCTGCGGGCAATTTGCTTCATCTTTGCCTACGTTTGGGATGCCGAGGAGAACGACCTGGACCTCTTCAAGGATGCGGGTTGCGAGAGCCTGCGGGTCGGCTGGAACCTCGTGGTCACGGCGGGAGGCGCTCACGTTGCCATGCTCCCAATGCCAGACCCGAGCGACATTCAGGTGGTCGGCGCGTGCTCAGAGAAGACGCCAAAGGCGTGGGAGCTGAACAAGGAGGGATGCGCCATTATCGCAGACCTCTTCGGTACGAATGGCAGCAGCTTCGCCGGCCTCAAGCCGCTGAGATCGGTGAGCTCGTTGTTGTGAGCACACTTGGGGTTGTGTCTGAAGGCGGTAGACTTGCTCATAGGTGGTCGCCGCGGGCAAGAGGCTTGCGGCCGCGGAGGCGGAGGCGGAGGCGGCGCAGGCGGCGGCGCAGGCGGCGGCGCAGGCGGCGCAGGCGGCGCAGTCGAATTCGATCCTCCCTCCTGCCCCTTCTCTCTCCATCCTCTCCACCCCCGATGCGCCAGCGCGGAGCGGCAATCTGAAGGAGCAGCTAGATGAAGCAGCGACGGGCAGCTCCGCAAGCTGAAGAAAGAGTTTGCAGCCCATGGCATGGCTCTGGCGGCGGCGACGCGTGCCGTCCAGCGCCAGCGCGCGCGTGCGAGGGCTTGCTGCTCCGCAGAGAACGCGCAGCAGCGCCCCAGATCTCAGCCAAATTTGCGGCAGTCGTCAGCCACAGCGCTCCCAGCCAGAGCATCAGCTGGCCGCAATGAGGCCTCGTGGCGGGCGTCTCGGTCACACTTCCACGGTGGAAGCGAGCTTCGTCTGTACGGCCTGCATCTTGCCTCCCCAACTCGCTACCTCACCAAGGACAGTGCCAACCTGCGAGCTGCTCACGTCGCAAAGTTCTCAATCCTCGGCACGCGGTCGAGTGACGCCAGCCTTACCACGCTCCAGTACAAGACGATCGCTGCAGACAGGCGGGGTCGACACTGACCATGCTTCAAAATCGTCTCGAACACGGCTACACCACGGCCCACCCCAAGCGCAACCCTGGCGAGCTGCTTCCTGCAGCGGAGGACTGCACACGCGGGGCGAGGTCAGCTTCTGTGGTTGGTTGGTACGACAAGTATGCTTCCACCTGCGGGGATTACATGCCCGACACAGGCAAGCTGATTGTGCCTCGTCGCACTCGCAAAGAGGAGTGGGACGAATACAAGGCAGACCTCGGGGACGACGCCGTCTCCTACGAGACGTTTTGCAAGGTGGTCCGCAACAGTGACGGTTTGACGCATATCAAACGCGCCCGGGCGATTCTCAACTTCCAGAAGTGCACAACCTGCGTCAATCTGGACGCGAAGGTGAACTCAACCTGCTTACGCTCTTCGGCCTGGGATGGTACGGCCTGAGCAGTATGCTTCATTGGCATTCTCATCTTAGCACGCTTGTCGGCCGGGAGAGTGTCCACGCAGCGACGTTGGTGTATGCTCTGCCCAGTCATCCCACTCCTTTGCATCTTCCTCCGTGATCACAGAGGGCAGTTTGTCCCGGGTCTTTGATACTGCCGCTCGTACCGCAGCAGGGTCGAGCCGGCGGTTGCTGCCAGGACCCAAGATGAGGAAGGCGGGGTCCTCTAGCGAGGGACGAGCCGGGGAGGGGAGGCGGAAGGCGCGGGGGCGGGCCTCGGCGGCGCGGGGGAGGGGAAGGAAGTAAAGCACACGTTTGAAATCAGATTCAAGACACCTTTTGAGGATGAAACTCGCACATGCACGCCAAGACCTCACGACTAGCTACTTCCGCGCCGTCGCGGCTAGTACTAGCTTGCTGGATCCGGGTGCTGAGCCCGGGTCCAGTCCGAGTCGGTCTTCACCAGAAGGGCAGGTTGATGGCCTTGCAACCATGTCGGCACAAACGGCTCCGTGCCAGCCCTCCAGCGAGATAGGAACGAGTGTATCGCTTTGACGGATCGACCGTGCTTGTTATCAAAACCGATCTCACGTACACAGTTACACTCCAGACGTTCTGTACTCTCCTATCCGGCAACCGGCGAGACGCTGCCGTGAGCCAGCCGCTCTTGCGGCAGCCGCCAGCGGAGGCCGAGCGCGTCGCGTATCGATCGAGCTCGCGATCCGGGCCGTGGAGCCCACGAGGAAGACTTCGTCTGCTGGGACGGAGTCCCGACGCTCGCTGCGTCCGCCGGAACTGGGGTCTGCACACCTTTCGTGGCCGCGTCCCGCAGTGGACCCGAATTCTTTATTCGCTGCTCGGCACCTCGGCGCCTGGCGCGACGCCAACATCACGATGGCGGAGCGACCGGCGGCCTCTCTGTGGCATGGGACTACTCGCCGTGTAGAGAAAGAGCTGCGGGATTTGCCGGCCAATCCCGACGTTTCGAGCGCCGGCCCCATTCTCTCGATCGGCCCGATTGGCGAGGACATCATGCATTGGCAAGCAACGTTGGCTGGCCCGCCTGGCTCGCCGTACCAGGGCGGCACCTTTCATCTGGACATCAAGATCCCCAACCAATATCCGTGGAAGCCGCCGGCAGTGGCGTTCGTCACACGGATTTTCCACCCGAATGTCGTGCAGTCCCTCCGCCGCGGCTTCGACGGCGTCGGGGCTATATCCATCTATGGCGTTGGGGCCAACTTTCGCGTTGGTGTCCGGTTCGAGGGAAACTTCCTCTCTTCCGGCTGGAGCCCCGCACTCACGGTTGCCACGACCGTCATGTGCATCGTTTCCTTGATGCGCACTCCGTGCGCTGATGTCATCAACGTCATTCGCTCAGACGCCGGCCACGCGTTCCTGTACGAGCGCGACAAGTACATGCGTGAGGCGCGCCGGTGGACGATTGCCTATGCCGGCGGAGCAGTTCCTGAGCGCCCCACGCTCTTCCAGCTCGCGGCAGCAAAGCTCAAGTCGGCCAAGCACGTGCCGGACGGCTTGCGGGAGCGAGTCAACGATGCGAGGCTCGAGCTCGGAATAGCGGACCTTCCCTTCAAGGTGGCGGGCCGAAAGCGACCGCGAGCGAGCGAAATTGAACGGCTCTTTCGGTAGCGCTGGTCCTCGGTTCGTGGCCGCCGCGCTGCTATCTTAGACTAAAGTAAGCCCACGCCGGGGCGCGACAGCTGTGGGTCGTGACTCGTGTCGCGGTGACGGCTGTATGCTGTGCCTTTGGTCCTTTGTTTATGACGATTTCTAGGAGGCCTCTCTCACAGTACTATGTTCATGCTCGGCTGGCCCATGGTGGGCTTCGTGTGCCGGATCGGCATGGCCTCCACAGACACCGCCTTTGTCGGCCACCTCACCAACGCGACGACCGGCGTCTTCTTTGACCGCCCGTACTCCGGGGAGGAGTACCTCGCCGCGGCGTCGCTCTCCGACATGGTGGTCAACATCCTGATCGTGCCTCCGCTCGCCTTCAACCAGGTGCTCAACGCGCTGGTCGGGCAGGCGCTCGGCTCGGACAACAAGAAGATGGCCGGCACGTGGCTGCAGCTCTCCGTCTTCTTCCTCACGACGAGCTACCTGCCCTTCATGCTGATCCAGTACCTCTTCACCGCCGACGTGCTCAAGCTGCTCGGCTTCAACCACGACATCTGCGAGCTCGCCTTTCGAGCGGCTGGGCGAGGGCCGGGCGCGGCGCTTTGCGGGATGCCGGGATCGCGTGGCCGGCGGACGGAGATGGTGCACACTGCCCGCAGCAAGGCGGGCGGCGGCGGGCGACGCCGACCGACGATCGATCGATCGTACGTACGTACGTATGTATCTGAGTGAAGAAGATCACTGGACACCTCTCGCACTCGTTCGTAGCAAAAAATACGCAAACACCGCTCTGCCAACAGTCTGCTAAAATATCCCAGACCCTCGAAGACCCGTACCCAAAACGTACCCTTCCCAGCCTTTGCTCTTGGTGGGTCAAGCGCTCAAGCCCAACAACCCGCCACAACTTTAAACACAGCATGTAAACGCAATCGCAGCCTTCCCCTCCCGCTGTCCCTAAGCTACCGACGATCCACCACATGCCCTCCGACACATATGTTGTGACCTTCTACTGCTCTCTTCCGAGGGGCCAGTCCGCCTCCTTCGAGGTTGAGGTGCATCCAGACTGGGCGCCGAACGGTGCGGCCCGCTTCAAGGAGCTCCTCGAGGCTGACTTCTACACAGGTACGAGTTTCTTCCGCGTGGTCAAAAACTTTATTGTGCAATTTGGGATCCACCCGAGGCCGGACATCTCCGCCCGGTGGACGAACCGCACCATCCCGGACGACCCTGTGCTCAAGAGCAATGATCGCGGGCTTGTCTCCTTCGCCTCGTCGGGCCTGCGCAGCAGGAACACCCAGCTCTTCGTTAATCTAAATCGCAACGTCAAGCTCGACGGCATGGGCTTCGCCCCCTTTGGCGTCGTCGTCGGTGACGGCATGACCGTTGTCGATCGAATCTTTGCAGGGTATGGCGAGGCGCCGCAGCAGGCGCGCATTCTTGCCGAGGGCGCCATGTACCTCGAGCAGAATTTCCCCAAGCTGAGCTATGTGCGGCGCGTGCGGATCGGCACCGATAGCTTTGGAGCGCAGCGCCGCGATCGGAACAAGTTCTCCAGCAGCGTGATGAGGCGGGTTCGGCCAACCTCGCGGCGCGCGAGGAGGGAGATTCGGAACGCGCTCCAGGAGGCGCGGCGGGAGAGGAGGGAGAGCGAGATCGACGCGGCAAATGCCTACCGCTGGGTCGAGATGCCGACCATGATTGGCTAGCTGTGTGTGTCTCTTGTGAACCTCACCTCAAATGTCATTAAATCTGCCCCCAAATTCTTCCTGTGTTAGTGCCAGTGCTGCCAGTGCGCGCCGGTGTCCCCGTGCCCAGTGTCGTGCGAGGGAGTTGTTGTAAAATTCTTTACACACACGCACCTACCACGCCTATCCTAAGCAATTCGACTGAGCAATTGCAGCTTGACACCCAAGTGTTGAGCACCGGTGACTGTGGGAATGGGGGGAATAAAGTTCAGATCACAGTCGAGGGAGTGTGATCTCCCTCATCCTCAACGGCGTCCAAATGCCTAGGCTGGCCGATTTTTTTCGCGGTATCCGCGGCGGGATATGGCGGGATATGGCGGGATATGGCGGGATATGGTGGGATATGGCGGGATACCGGGAGATACACGCGGATATGACCGGCCGTCGCTCGCCTAAGCGCCTAAGCGGCCTAAGCGGGGGGTGCTTAGGGTGCTTAGGCGCTTAGGCGGCCCTTGCGACGGCGTGAGGCGGGCGGGATATGGCGGGATATGGCGGGATATGGCGGGATATGGCGGGATATGGCGGGATACGGTCAGATATGGAGAGATACATCAAGATACCGCAAAAAAATCGGCCAGACTAGGCCTGTCCAATCGCAATCGGATTTACTACGGCGGTGGTCCAATGATATGGAGAGATACATCAGGCGCGTGCGCCGTGCCCCGCCCGGCGCGCAGGTGCCAGTGCGGCGCGGAGGTTCTGAGCTTGGGCTGACCTTCGTGGGGCCGAGGCGGTGCCTCTTGGCCCGCAGTCGGTGCCCTTTGCCGGTCGCACAGAAGCCAGGCGGCCTCTGTGCGGCTCTCTCTGGCGACAGTCTGGCCAGCGACTGCCGTTTGTTGGTACAGCTCGCAGTGCCCCGGCCGTGCATGGCGAGCTCTACGAAAATAACTTGCGAACACGGTGCTGGTCGTCCCTTACGAAAGGAACCCAGCAACGGAGCTATGGCACAGCAAGCTGTGATGTGCTTGGCATTACGCCTCGCATTAGGGGCTAGGAGACTGGCTGTACCGGAGAGGAGATGCCGTGAGCAACAATACGGCACGTGCCTCTGGGGGCCGGATGAGCACAGTGCTCAATGCCCTCTACGACCGTCGCATATGCGACAGTTTCTGCTTCCCTGCGCTGTGCCCTGCGGCCTTCGGTGGGTTCACCTATGTCCGGCCGCTTTCACGTGGGGTGTCAAGCCGCAGTCAATAGTGCTCTGGACAGCCATTAGGGTTTGTTTTAGCGTAATGTTTGCGTTTTAGTGCCAGTGCGCACCAGTACCGTGCCTAGTGTTGTGAGGTAGTAAAATTCTTTTGTGTACCTGTGCTAGTGCCAGTGCGCGCCAGTCCCGTGCCCAGTGTTGTGCGAGGGAGTTTCGTTGTAAAATTCTTTTGCGCGCGTCGTAAAATTCTTTTGCGGACGTGATATCCCTTGCCAGCCGAGAGACGCCGGCTGCTCACAATGGCGGACGAGCTCACGGTGGACGAGGTGAACCTCCACTCGAGGGCATTGTGAGTTGGCCCGCTCAAGCTTGCACTCGTCACATGCTCCCCCGCTGAGCTCGTCACGACCTGCCCCGCAGCGAGGAGCTGGACCGCAACGGCGATGGCTTTGTCGACCTGAGCGAGTTCCAGGCATCGATGGAGGCCACGGGCAAGCGGGCAGGGAAGCCCGTCTCCTTTGAGGCGGTGCGCAAGACCTTCGATGACCTCGACGTGGACAGCGACGGCCTCATCTCGTACGATGAGTGGATGGCGGCGCAGCTGCGGATCAAGCGCAGGCGGCTGGCACGGGAAGCGAAGCGCGAGACGAGGCGCCAGAACCAGCGCCAGTCAAGCGGGGCCAGCACCGGGGCGTTGGGTCTGAACCGCGGAGCCTCAGACCGGGCGGCTGATCGCGAGGAGGAGCGGAGGCGCGTGCAGCGGCTGATGCAGAAGCGCTCCGTCTCGTTCCTCAACGAGTGCCCGCCGCCCGCAGAGGCGCGTGTTGCGGAGCTCGATGCGGAGCCGGAGGAACGCGAGCCGCCGGCGCCTGCGCCCCCTGTCCTCAAGCCGGCTCTCAGCTCTGTCGGCGCGCTGTACGCGCTGCTCAAGAGCGTGGCAGCGCAGGACGACCACCCTGCGGCGAGTGAGGCGGCGAGGCTGCTCGCCTCTTCGCCCGACTCCGAGGCTGAGGAGCACTCCACGCTAGGGCGGGTCACAGGATCCGCCAGCGCCCTGGCTTGCGCCGAGGAGGAGCAGGGCGAGGAGGAGCAGGGCGAGGAGGAGCAGGGCGAGGAGGAGCAAGGTGGGAAGGGCGAGGCGGAGGCTTCGGATGAGAATGGGGGGGCGGACGAGGCAGCGGAGGGGGTGGAGAAGCAGGAGGCGGAGGAGGCGGCGGCGGAGGAGAAGGAGGGAGGCGATTCCGACGACGAGACGGGGTCCGAGGACTCGTGTGGGAGCTCCAGCGACGAGGACGCGGGGGGGAGCGACGGTGGCGCTGTCGCCGCCACGAGCGGAAGCGGCGCGATGGGCGCGGGGCTAGGGGACGGGGGCAGAGGGGGGATGTCGTCTTCCTCCTTCGCGCTGAGCATGCTTTTCTCGAGCTCTATTCTCGAGATCCTCTTCTCTCAGATGCAGTTTACCGGCCTCAACGTTGCCGTCTTCAAGTGCTTCAGCTCGGAGGTTCCGAAGCCGGCCCGCGACGCGTGGGGCTCGGTGCTCGGGTGGACGGAAACGCTCAACTCGCTTCGCCTTGCGGAGGTTTCCGAGTCTTTCGGCTTCGAGGATCTCGCCGAGACGGTCTCCGACCTGCCCTGGTCGTGGTTCTACCTTGTGTTCGCGTGCATCACGCCGCTCTGCATATCCTTCCTCGTGCTGCTGCTCTTCAAGAGCACCTTCGATGTGCTCTGGCTCTTCGCCATCACCGCGGGCGTGGGGACCACCCTCGTCGGCTTCCTCCTCGCCTACTCTGTGCCGATCGAGGACCTGCTTCTCCTAAACCCCAACCTCTCCCCCGAGGTCTTCACCTGGGCGTACACGATCGGCCTGGTGATGGTTGGCGGCGCACTCTTCGTCCGTGCGGCCGCCGGATGGTTTCAGCTGCGCGTCACCTTGGTCAAGGCCAAGTTCAAGCTGAGGCTGACAGCCGAGCGGTACAAGCGCAAGGACACCGCCTCCATCGCCCGCTCGCTCGCCGCCGTCGCCGCGAGGAGCCGCTACGGCGCGCCGCGCCCGCCGATGGACCTGATCCGCACGGCGATCCTCGGCGCCGGGTTCTTCTTGATCGGCGTTGGGCGGTACATCGACGCCACGCGGAGGGCGCCGCCGGCGCAGGACGGATCGAATAGCAGCCCCGGTTCTCTGGTCGTGGAGGATGCCAACCCGCTCTACTCAGTGGCGGTGCAGGTGATCGCCTTCTCGCTCTCGGCCATCTGCTTTGTTTTCTTCGCCCTCTGCCTCTTTGAGACGGGCCGCAAGCGGCTCGAGGACGCCGCCACACTGACCAACCAGCTCGCCATGTCGGGGCTGCTGTTTTGCGCGTCATTCCTCTACGTGCCCATCGCGCGATTCGTCTTCACCGCCTTTGTGGCCGATGACGAGGTCTGCGACGCTGGGGAGTGGTACCCGACAGCGCCATCCCTCTTCGGGGCGCCGTCGCTCTACATCCGGACAGCAGATGGCCAATTGGAACCTTTTGAGCTGGGGATCAGCGATGAGACAAATGCGACGGCCTGCCAGCAGTGTCAATTCATCAACTACGGCCCGGCGGACGGGTACAGCATCAACACAACGGCGGACGGGTACAGCATCAGGTACACGCCTTCGACAACGTGTCCTGCCTTCGACTCCGTCGGCTTCGTCGCGTGCCCGGGTGAGGAACGCACCGTGCTCAACGCCGAGCGCGCGCTCGACTTTTACGACTCCGTCGCCCCTTTCTACTTTCCCGCGTCGATCCTGATGTTCATCGGCTTCACGGGCATGTTGATCGTGTTGTTCGCGCGCGTCGTCTCGCACCACGAGCGCGAGCTCGAGCGCGTCCCCATCGACCCCGCCGCACTGGCGGAGGTGGCCGAGCGCGAGGCGGCTAAGAAGTGGAGCGTGTGCGGAATGCTTTCGTGCTCCAACCCGCGAACGCAGACGGGCCCGCTCACGCTCACGCGAGGCATGATCGGAGGCTCGGCGGCGGCGCTCAACCGAGGTCTCTCCCGCACCTTCTCTCGCGAGGGCGGCACCGCGACCGACGTCGAGGACGGCGCGGTCGCCGGTGAGGGCGGCACCGTCCGGGGCCCCTCCCGCGGGCTGTCGCGCGGGCTGTCGCGCGGGCTGTCGCGCGGGCTGTCGCGCGGGCTGTCAGGCTGGATCCCGACCGAGCGGATCGCTGACTTTCTCCACGTGGAGCGCGTCAAGGCGGCGGAGGCGAGCGTGGCGTGGGAGTACCGCATCCTCCGCTCGCGCAACCGTGCGCGCAAGATCTACTCCGTCTTCTCTCACAAGTGGCGCTACTACCGCGCCATCAACATCGTGCAGAAGCTGGCGCTCGTCATCGTCGCCACGTTCCTCTCCAAGCCGCCCTATTGCCTGGTTGCGGCGATCCTGATGCTTGTCATCTACGCCGCTTGGATGGTCGTCGCCGTGTGGCAGCGCCCCTACTTTGACCCGGCGTCGAACGCGATCAATGTGGCCGCTTCGCTCGGGTGCCTCGTCTCGACCATCTTGATCCTGCTCGCCCGCTACGACGCCCTCGGCGGATTGGGCGAGGAGGCGATTGTCTGGATCCTCGTCTCCTTCAACTATCTGCTGCCTCTCGTCTGCCTCCCCGTCGGGCTCGTGCTCGCCTACCGCCACCGATCCAAGCACCTCGCCATCGCGGAGGAGCTGGAGGGGGCGTTGCCGCCCTCGCAGCTCGTCGAGCTGACCTCGACGCGCAAGAAGGTGGACCAGTCGCTCAACAGGTCGACGCTCTCGCTCTTCGCCTCCGCCTTCATGCTCTCCGCCTTCTGCGCGTTCGTCGCCGTCTTCCTCGTCATCGTCGGCGCCGTCCACGCCTCCGCCACCGGTCTCGTGGTGCGGAGCACCCCCGAGGGACTCGGCGCAAAGCTGTTCGACGACTACCGAGCCGACGGCCTCGGAGAAGAGCTAGCGGAGGATATCACCAAGGCGCGCATCCGGGAATACGAGTTCCTCACTGAACACGTCAACGCCACGGATTGGGAGTCCTTCATCGGCGAGTGCTGCTGCCGCGACCAGTACCCCGACGACGAGGAGCTCGCCAATCGCACCGAGCTGTGGACGTGCCGCAAGAAGCCGGGGGACGCAGCAGAGGAGTGCGACCCGACCCGTGACGACTGCGTCATCCACAAGCAGCGCCAGCGCGTCGGCGAGAGTAAGAGCGGCCTCACTCTCCGCCGCTTTTGCGACCGCGAATTTGCGGCGGGGGTCGCCGACCCGGTTTGGGTCTCCACGGAGAAGGCGTTTGCTCCGAAGTTCGAGAACGTGTCCGACGGCTCGCTGCCCGCTCACTGGGAGCTGTGGTGAGCTGCGGACGAAGGTGCATGCAGCCGGTCGGGTCATTACATGCAAGAATGCAACTTCGTCATGAGCGGATATGCGCGCCATATTGGCCTTGGGTATGGTCGGTGTGCGTGTACGAGTATATCTGTTCGGTAGTGAACGGTAGAGCCTCTCGCAAGCTCTCGAGCGGGCGGATGTGGCGCTCTTTTTTTGAATTGACGCACAGCCCAGACATCTCAGGCCATGACGGAGCTGTCGGCTCACGATTGTGAAAAATCTTGTTCTACATAAGTAAATGAAAACGGACACCTCTACTAGGAGATGTGGCTTGTGGGACCTGGGAGCTGGGACTGGGAGCTGGGTAAAGCAAAGGAACACGTTAAAATCTTGTTCTGTTTCTCCTTTAATAATTCTAAATTACTAATAAAAGGGGCAATGCCCTCTACCCCGACAGCCCCTGCGGGCCCCTCGCCCTCCGCTCGCGGAGCACCGCCCAGCAAAGGACGGCGGCAAACAGCGGCAAGATGAAGAGCAGCGGCGCTCGGCCGGCGGCGCTGCCCAGCAGGACGAGCAGGGAGAGGTCGCGTACCCTGGCCGCGTCGTACGCGTCGACGTAGCTCCGGTTGTACACCAGCGGGAGCGGGCCGCCGACGCGGAAGCGGGGCAGCAGCTCCGGAGTGATAGCGTCGATGACGGACAGGTCGTGCCCAAAGGGCGAGGACTGGTCGTGCCGGCGGCGGATGGCGCGGCGGCGCATCACCTTGCAGGCCGATCGCCGACATGTGGCCGAGAGGAGGCCGAGGCACCGCCGAGGTATAGCCGAGATCTCGCCGACCCGGCGTGTGGCTGGGTTCGGGTACCGTGGGGGTAGGGGACTCGTCACCTTGAAGCCGATTGCCAGCCTCCAGTCGCCCGGTGGTGGCTCCTCGACGTCTGTCCGGTGCAGCTCCACCTTCCGCGGGGGCAGGGTGAGACGTGGCCGAGATACAGGCGAGACTCAGGTACGGACGCCAGGAGGGCGTAGCGCCGTGAGTCAGATGAGGTGCAAAGCGAGCAGCAGCGTGGTGGGTGCGCTCTGATGCTCGCGCTGCAAGGTCGAGTTTGAGTCGCGGCTGCGAGATCTGGGGAGATACGGGGAGATATGGGGAGATCCGAGTTCGAGTCGCGGCTCCGCTCGCGCGACGCGGCGGTGGCCTGGGGGAGGAGGTGCTGGCGCCACGCGAGGTGTGCACCAACGGCGTGTGCGGAGGGGAGAGGCGCACGGTGGGGAGAGGCGCGCGGCGTCCTCTGGAGCGGCTGGAGCGGCTGGAGAGGGTCGGAGCGGCTGGAGAGGGTCCGGCGCGCCTGGCGCAGCACGAGCGCGTCGCCCGGTTCGAGCGGCACGTTGACCCACGGCCGCCGCCCGGTGCCGGAGACGCGCGAGAGCCGCTCAAAGACGGCCGGCCGGAGGAGGCGCTTGTTTGTCTCCGGGGCGGAGGAGCCAAAGAGCGACTCGACGCTGTTGAGAACGCCGTCGCCGGCGGCGGCGGCGGCGGCGATGCCGGCGGCTGCGGAGCGGTTGACGCGCCGGAGGTTGCTTCCCCTTCGCGCCGCCGCGTAGAGCGTCGAGTAGAGAGGGCGGGCGGTGGTTGAGTCGAGGACGTCAAAGGAGCCTACATGGTGGGGCAGACGCCGAAATGAGGGGTGCGGTCTTGTGCAGCGTGTTCAGAGCATCGCGTGAAGACGAGGGGTGCGAGTACGGCCGAGTACGGCCGAATGTACGGTCGAATGCGTGTCCTCTCGAGCGCTAGTCGGACTACCAGAATACGTCTTCCGCTTCTAGGGAAGGGAGCGGTTCATCCCTCGGTGGTCGAGCAGGATCCAGAGGTTCAGGCCGGAGCATGCCGCCGACGAACCGTCGGCAGTCAGCCAGAACTCGCCGTCCTGGTGCCACCCCTGGAAGAGGGCGACGCCGCGGGCGCGGTACGAGAAGAAGTCGTTGACCACGACGAACGAGGCACCAAACCTGCGCCGAACCACCCGGCGGACGCGCTCGAGGATGGCCCAGGCGCGCGCATCCTTGTGCCTCGCGAGGTGGGTCAGAAGATGGTAGTAGATGAGCGGCGAGCCGGTCGGGCGGACGCGCTCGAGGTAGAGGCGGCTCAGGTGGCGCCGGTCGGAGGGCGACAGCACGCCGCGCAGCGTGCGCGGGTACGAGAGGCACGGGCAGGCCATGGCGGATGAAGGCAACTCGCTGCTGATCCACGCCGCGCGCTCTCGCTGGCGACTCTCGCCGCCTCCGCCCTCGCCGCCTCCGCCCTCGCCGCCCTTGTAGAGGGTACGCGATTTCTTTTTCTCGTCTTGTTGCTGCCACGGGGCTGCCTGTGTCGAGTGTCGTCGCTCACGGGTCACGCTGTGTCGGCTGGATGCTCGCACAGTCTCACCCTCCACAGCCGATGGCGGTGTCTGGAGCTGGGGCTATGGTGACGATGGCAAGCTGGGCCACGGCCCGCGACGGCAGACCTAGCTTCGACTAGCTGCTGCCCAAGAAGACGAAGGTCGAGGCCTTTGCTGGCCAGCGCGTCGTCGCTACGGCTCTATGTGTCGGCAAGGGGACGACCACAGCCTTCTAGACACAGTGGCCTTCTAGACACGCACCCAGCCCCTTGTGTGGTGCGTCCTCGAGCGGCTCTCGTGTGACCGAGGGCTCGCAGCCACGGGCGACGTGGTTGAGCGCGGTCGACGCCTTGAGGGTGAAGCGTCCGATGTTATGTTACGTTAGGAAGTATTCATTCTTGATAAGGGCTCCAGGCCCCAAATTACGTGTGAGTGTTAGAGTTGTTTGGTATTGCTAAAAATCTCTCTCTCTCGAAACCACGACGACACACACCAGTCGACTCGCAAGTTTTTGGTTCGCATCGGTTGCCTCCATGAACGGCGGAGCTATCTATTCTCGCACACACACACACACACACACACACACAGAGAGAGAGAGAGAGAGAGAGAGAGAGAGAGAGAGAGAGAGATAAAACGCTGATATCCAACCTCATGAGAGATAAACCGTGATTATCCCCGACAGATCAAGGAAACTACCAGATAAACAGTCATGTCATATGAGCGCCTGCTGCTGCATTTCTTCGACACTGGCGGCGAGGAGGGGGTAGAGTTCCGGGCGTACGCCTTCCACGAGTCCTACGCACTGGCGCAATCCATTCACTGCCAAGTGGCGGTCTCCTCCGTGTTTGTCATCGCCTGTTGCCCCGTAGCCGTCTGGCTTATGCTCGTCCCGCTCTGCTCCACCGCTTCCCTCGGCATCTTCTGGCGCCACCTATCGCTCATGGCGGACCGCGACCGGGCGCACCAACTCGGCGCCAACTTCGCCTTCTGGGTGGCCGCGACCACGCCATCAATCGCGAACGTCGTCGCCTCGTTGTATCGAGAGCACCTCCTGGCGATTCCCTCCCTCGGCTCCTACTACTGGCTGCTCTTCTCCGAGTTTTTCCTATGGCTGCACACCATCTACCTCACGCCGGCGCGGCTGCACGCCATCCACGCGATCACTCTCAGCGTCAACGTCCTGATGCCCTCCTTCACGACGCCCTCGGAGGTCCAAGAGTTCACCTGCCTCTTGATCACCATGACGGCCTCCATCACCCTCGGCTCCGCGCTCGAGCGTCAGTGCCGCAACTCCTTCCACTTCCGCCAGCGCGCGGAGGCCGAGCGCGTGGGCGACTCGCGCCTCAACCACGTCATCAAGAACAAGGCCTGTGCCGCCACCTTCATCACCAAGCGCATAGAAGACACGCTAGAAGACACGCTGCGAAAACGCACCGGCGAAGCGCCACCGTTTGCGGCCCAGTCCGACGAGATCCTGGCGCAGCTGCGTACGGTCTCGTCGATCCTCTACCAGTGCTCCGAGTGGTGCCACCTGCGCGAGCTCTTCGTGCAGCTGCAGAGCGGTTTGTACGTGAGTGCGGCGGTGCCGACGAGCCTCGACGAGCTCATCACGCGCGTCGCGGGCAGGCCGACCCGGGAGGGCACCGCGGTCCGCGCCATTGAGCTCACGCGTAGCCCGAGCTGCCCCGCCGAGCTGCTGATCGACCCGTCCATTCTGATGCTCTGCTTGGAGGAGGCCTTCTCGAATATCGCCAAGTACAGCGAGCCGTCCGAGCCTACGCGCATCCGCCTCTACCTACTCGATGACAGCCCCTATGCGCCCGCCGCCTCCTCGGCGGCCGCCAACGCCGCCACCGCGCCGCGCATGCTCCACGTGTACGTGGACTCGCTCGACCGCCCGGGCACGTGCTGCCTCTCTCCGGACGAGTGCACGTCCCTGATGGGCCGCGGCTCCAAGCGGGTCGCGACGGACGGGAGCAATGGGCAGAGACGGCTCTTGTCTGATGGCCTGGGGCTGGACACGATCTTGCGCGCGTGCAATGCGGTCGGCGGCAGCGCCCGACTCTCCTCCTTCACGGACGCGGAGGCGCGCAACCATACTCGGCTACACATGGTGGTCCCTGCGTCCTTGTGCAAGGCAGAGGCAGCGGTGTTAGAAGGTGCGCAGGCGCCTCGTGCGGACTCCGGCGTGAGCCCTCCTCGTTCGACGGATGACTCCGCATCCGCGGCAGCAGCCGCGCTCTCGTCTCACCGCTGCCTCGCCTTGGACGACGACGCCTTCATGCGCGCCTATTTGGCCGCAGTGCTGGAGGCCCTCGACGTCCATCCCGACTCGGCGGTTCTGGGTGAGGATGGGGCGGCCAGCGTCGACCGGCTGCTTGCAGTCGCGACGGACGGCGACGTAGACGTCGCCCTGATCATCTTGGACGAAAACTTGCACTTAAGCCCCATGCAGACGTTCCGCGGCTCGGAGATCGCTGTGCAGCTACGTCAGCGCGGCTACCGCGGGCGCATCTGCATCTTGTCGGGCGAGTCGCTCGCGAACTCCTCCCGGCTGGCCTCGATGGCCGAAGTCGATCTTGTTCTCGTCAAGGGCACGCTCTCATTCGTCGAGGTCCGCTCCCGGCTGCATGCGCTTCTGGACTGTGTTTCTAGATCATCCGACCCGTGACTATGTGAGTCGGCGCGCCAGTCGGATAGCCCCATGTGTCCTTTTAAAAAGAGTTTTGTCCTAGCTAAAAGGACAGGTTCTATGAAGGGCGCCACGCGCCCCCGCTCGCCGGCCCAGTCGTACCTCCCGCACTCCACTTGCCCTTCGCAACTTCCCCGTGCCCGGCGGGCGAGCCCGGCGGTGCCGGGGTAGGGGCCCGGGGGACGGCAGTCGCGGCCTTGTTTTGGACGTTACGAGTACGTACTTATTCAGGTGTTACTTGTTCTCGGACTTACTTATTCAGGTGATCATGCAGCTAGTGCGTAGTGGGTGGTGCCCCGGCCGACGTGAGACTAGGTCCAGCCCTGGGTGAGCCAGATCTGACGTTTTGGGACATCGCGTCAGATGGCGGAGGTGGCGTCGGCCTTGCTGTGACGGGCGGCTGCGAGGCGTGCAAGAGAGTCTCCTCAACTTCGCCGTGCGGACCTTTGCGCGGTCAGACGCGTGCGTGGCCGCGGCCGCCTGCTGGCGTGGCTCGCCGCGGACGCCACCAAAACGCAAACGGAGCGTCGGCGGGCGCCACATGGGCCATGGCGGATTTGACGCGAAAAAAATATTCCTGTTATTCCTTCCAAACGTTAGAGGCGAAAAAAGAAACCCGACGCAAAACAAGAAACACACCTAAACCGCCGGGTTTACTAATAGATAGTACTACAACCAACAGGCCCGTGCCAGAACCACCGGCTGGGGAAGTACGGTCCGTCCGTCTGGCGTACGGTTATACGAGGGCATGCGGGGGGAGAGGAGGCAGGGGAGGGCCACCGGCGGCCGGGGGAGCGGCGCGGGGCTGCTCCCCTCACCCGAGCGGGTCGATGCAGCTCAGTTGCTGCAATCAGGCTTTGGTGGGGGGGCCGCGGTCCGCCGTCAGCGACCGGGAGGCGAGGGCGGGAGCCCGCCCGCGTCTCAGTCACCACCAGTGAGGAAACGGCGGCATCACGGGAGGCGCATACCGATGGAGGAGGAGCCTGCCACGCCGACCGACGCGAGGTTTGCTCGCGACGCTCAGATTCAGAGTGAGGTGCCGGAGAGCATGGCGCCGCTCGGCGAGGATGCGGGCATCGTGGCACTGCTGCAGCGGTTCGGCGTGATGACTGCGACTTTCATTCCCGAACGTATCGAGGACTTCAAGGCCGAGAACGCGCGAATTGCGTGGAGTCAGCATATGGAGTGCGCCGGTCTGATGGTCGAGGTGGACACGGGCGGCGGCGCCAACAAGCGCCCGATCATTCAAGAACGGCCGCCATGGGACCGCACGAAATTTTTTCAGGGCCCGAATGACGTCGTCTACGCGGTGCACACGAAGGAGATTGCGTCAGAGATGGCCAAGCGGGGGTACAAGCTCGTGTCAGTGGTTGCGCTTCCAAATGACCCGCAGACTCTCCCCCCTTGCGTCGAGATGGTGACTCGGGGCGGGCGCGGCGCCAGCCCTTCTGAGCCCGAGAGCAGGCGCACATCGCTTCCAGGGAGGGGGGCGTGCTTCTGCTCACACCACATGCTAGGGGAGGGGTCCGACCCCCCCAGAGGCTTCACCACATGCTAGGGGGGGGGTCCCGCCCCCCCCAGCACCTTCACCACATGCTAGGGGGGGGGTCGTGGCCGAGGACCCCCCCAGAGACTCGTGGTCAGACCCTCCGGGCCCTTGATTTTACGCCTCATTTCGCAGCATTTTCGAGGGGGAAATCATCCTTGACAGGGTTTGCGATGAGGAGCGATCCGAACGTTTTCTGTCCTTTCACACATGGTCCAATCGTTTCGCCGCCTTTTTCTTTTTCGGCTCCGGTGGTGTGCCGGTGATAGTACTAGCACGCGCCAGTTCGCACCTGTGTCGAGCCTGTGTGCTGTGAGAGAGAGTTGTCTTGTTTAAATTCTTCCTTTCCTTTTACGTTCGGACAAGACCTCCCGCGCATGTTCCGAAGCGAGGAGCTCCGCTGGCGTGACGAGCCGCAGCGTCGCTGGCGTGAAGAGCAACGGCGCGACGTGTGCAGACGCGGCGAGCAGCAATGGCGGGGCGAGCTGAGATGGCGCGATGAGCGTTGGCCCGCTGAGCGATGGCACAACAAGCATTGGCGAGGCGAACAATGGCCGCATAGTGACGGGCGGCAGGACGATCGGCGCGGCTACGACGATTGTCGGTGCAGAGGCGAGCGCGACTATTGCAATCGGCATGATGACTGGCACCACGATCCCAGGCTCGACCATGGCCGGCGCGACCAGTACCAGCACCAGTGGCAGCCTCATCAGCACAGCAATCGCCGGATGGGTCTGCCGATCCTCAATGACGAGCGGCAGAGCCACGACGCACTAATGCGCAATGAGCGACCCTCGTCTAGCCGCTGTGCTGACGGTAGTGGCCAGGTCGACCCTCTCAAATTGACCGCATCCATCTCCCAGGCTGGCAGCGCTGACGCACTGCTCGCGCTCTTTGCTGCCCACAGCACGAGCTTGAACCACATCCACGCTGCGAACCTGTGGAACAAACTGGGCAAGCAGCGCATCGAGCGGCGGCACGAGGAGCGGCTTGAGCAGCTGGTGCAGCGCACGCTCGACCTGGTTTCTTCGTGCCGAGCACGCGAGCTGGCTAACGTGTCTCACGGCGTTGCAAAGTGCGGCCTGCAAGCAAGGGTGGTGCGCTCGCTGTTCGCGGCGGTGGCTGAGGCGGCGGTGCGCAGCAGGCTGGCTGGCTTCACCCCTCAGAACCTGGCCAACACGGTGTGGGCGTATGCGACGGCGGGCATGGCTGCGGACGCGCTGTACGCTGCGGTGGCGGAGGCGGCGGTGCGGAGCGGGCTGGCTGGCTTCAAGCCGCAGGAGCTGGCCAACACGGTGTGGGCGTATGCGACGGCGGGCGTGGCTGCGGACGCGCTGTACGCGGCGGTGGCGGAGGCGGCGGTGCGGAGCGGGCTGGCTGGCTTCAACCCTCAGGATCTGGCCAACACGGTGTGGGCGTATGCGACGGCGGGCGTGGCTGCGGACGCGCTGTACGCGGCGGTGGCGGAGGCGTCGGTTCGCGGCGGGCTGGATGGCTTCACTCCACAGGCGCTGTCCAACGCGGTGTGGGCGTATGCGACGGCGGGCATGGCAGCGGACGCGCTGTACGCGGCGGTGGCGGAGGCAGTGGTGCGCGGCGGGCTGACTGGCTTCAACCCTCAGGCCCTGTCCAACACGGTATGGGCGTATGCGACGGCGGGCGTGGCTGCGGACGCGCTGTACGCGGCCGTGGCGGAGGCGGCGGTGCGTGGCGGGCTGACTGGCTTCAACGCTCAGAACCTTGCCAACACGGTGTGGGCGTATGCGACGGCGGGCGTGGCAGCGGACGCGCTGTACGCGGCGGTGGTGGAGGCGGCGGTGCGCGGCGGGCTGGCTGGCTTCACTCCACAGGCGCTGTCCAACACGGTCTGGGCGTATGCGACGGCGGGCGTGGCAGCGGACGCGCTGTACGCGGCGGTGGCGGAGGCAGTGGTGCGCGGCGGGCTGACTGGCTTCAGCCCTCAGGCCCTGGCCAACACGGTGTGGGCGTATGCGACGGCGGGCGTGGCAGCGGACGCGCTGTACGCGGCGGTGGCGGAGGCGGCGGTGCGCAGCGGGCTGGCTGGCTTCAAGCCGCAGGAGCTGTCCAACACGGTCTGGGCGTATGCGACGGCAGACTGTTATCACCAGGCGCTGCTTGCCGACTGCTCGCGCGTGATCAGCGACTCGCTCGCGCGGGATCCCTCGATATGGAGCGAGGAGGACCGCCGTCAGCTGCACCAGTGGCAGCTCTGGCTCTCCCTTGAGCGAGGAGCAGACGGGCAGCAGCACCTCCTCTCCGCGTCCCAGCGCAAGCTCTGCTGCGACGCCATGCAAGGCACTGAAGTTACGATCTCGCGCTTACAGCGCTCCGTCGCGGCTGCCCTCGCCGCCGTCCAGCACGGCTTCGAGGAGGAGCATCTCGAGCCGCGCACCGGCTACTCTCTCGACCTGGCGCTGCCCTCGACACGCGTCGGCGTTGAGGTGGACGGCCCGTCTCACTTCTTGCTGCCCGACGGCCGGGGCGTGCGCAGACCCAATGGGCCAACGCTGCTCAAGCGGCGCCTCCTCACGGCAGCTGGCTGGAGGGTGATCAGCGTTCCATTCTACGAATGGTACGGCTTGATTGCCAATGAGCGGCAAGCCTACCTGGAGAGGGCGGTCGCCCCGCTGTGTAGTACTGACGGTAGCATTGCTTGATGGAGGAGCGGCCGGGGAGGGGAGGGGCAGCGGTGGCGAGGGGCGGCAGCGAGGGGACGGGAGCAAAGGCGGGTGAGGCGAAGCGCCCGTGCTCCTGCGCGGCGGCCGACTGGCGCGACTGCGCCGCCTCTCGCTCTAGGCCGCCGCTGCCTACACGCCGGCGGTGCGCCGCCCGTTCTTTTATCTTTTCCTGTATCAATTTGTCAGATGCGGAGAGACGATATACATGAGAGATGTCTGCGCACCATGCACCATGCCGTTAGCGGGTAAAAGAATGAAAACGGTAAAACTCTGAGACTAGATCACGAGATGGGATTTTAAAGGACATGCGCATGTCCTACGAGCGCTCCCATCAAAATTCCCGCCAGTGCGAGCACTTGCGTTAACCTTTAGTTAGGTGAGTGGCACGGGGCTGTTCTCGTAGCTGTGGGAGAGCGGGTGACGAACGAAGACGCGGACGGCGATCGCTGCGCCGACCGCGGCCGCCGTCAGCGCGATCACCGCGGCGACCGCCACCGAGATGCCCTCGCCACCGCGCGCCTCGGCCTGCGCGGCGCTCAGCAGGGCGGCGCGGCGGCGCAGCTGAACGGCGCCATAGTTGAGCTCGGCTTGCGCGGGGCCGAGCTTGTGCCGGTGGCTCGCGAAGTATTGCACCAGCTCCTCCGCCATCAGCGTCTTGCCGCAGGCGGCCTGGGCAGGGAGGGAGGCACTGGTGAGGAGGGGCACGGCTGCCGCAACTCGGCGCTGCCATCGGCTGCAAAAAATGGGCGACGGCTCCATCTCGGCGGCCTCCCCGCCTGCATCGTGTCCATCGCCTTTTGGTGCACCGGCGAGCCCGTTGCGATGGCGTCGGTGACGAGGACGACGTCGAGACCATAGCGGTCTGCCGCCTCGTAGCAGGTCGCGATGACGCAGTCTTCGGTCCACGCGCCGACGATAACGATGGTGTCGACGCCCCACGCCTGCAGCATCGGGTAGAGGATGTCGTCTCCGTGCTCGTCCTTGTCGGCCATCTTGGAGAGGTGCCTGCGGCGGGGAGGGCGGCATGGTCGGAGGGAAGGAGGGACGGCCGACCTCCTTTCGCAGACACCTTCGTGGAGAGTGGCGTCCGCTGCGTGAGTCGCAACATGCCAGCGGTCGGGTCTGCGCCAAATGGACCGGTCTCGGCTCATCTCGGCTGATCTCGGCTCATCTCACATCGACTTGCTGACGAGCGACTTCTCGTCCTCCGTGATCGGTCCCATCGCTGGCACCTAACACGCCAGCCCTCGGCTCCGGCCGCGCTGCTCTCGTGCCGTGTGCGGACCAGCCACCGCCGCGCAGCCCGCCGTGTCGGTCGCGTTCTTGCTGTACCTCGTGTCGATCCAAACGGGTTCTCGGCGTGCCCTTTGACGGTGCCTCCCGGCGGGTACAGGCCGCGAGGGCCCCAGAAGCGGTCGATGGCTCCTGCGGGCGCGTCGTGGACGCGTCAGGGACGCGTCGTGGACGCGCCCTCGGACCCACGGAGGCGGTGTGCCGAGCACACGCACCGTACGCGCCGTCGTCCTCCTGCCGGTACCAGTTGGTCCACACGACCGGCTGCTGCGCCTTGCGGAAGGCGGCGAGCACCGCCTCGGCGTTCGGCATCATAAAAGTCATGTATACCTGCGGGGCAGGCGGAGGGCGCGGGAGCTGGCAGCGGCGCTGCGCGGCTGTGTGCGTTGCGGCTGTGTGCGCTGGCAGCGGCGCTGCGCGGCTGTGTGCGAGGCTCCGCAGAGGGTAGAGCGAGTGAGACGAGCGAAGGCGCGGGCGTCAGTGCGGGCTGCGCACGGGAGGTAGTCATTCTCCATGTCCAGCACGAGGAGGCAGAAGGTTCGGGTCTGGTCCGCCAGAGCCCAGTCGGCCGAGACTTGCATCAGCGTCTCGATCGGAGGCTTGCCTATAGAGAGTGAGAGCTGCGCTGTCCGATCCTCGATGCGGCGGAGCAGCGGTCCGTGACAATGGCACGCCGGCGATCCAGGTCGGGACTTCGCCGTCGTTCTTCTTGTATTTGGCGTTCTTGATCGACGTATTGCCGAGCCGCAGTCGCTTTGGGCCAAAGCCCTCGCCCTTAAAAGCGAAGACGTCCTTGAGGCCGGGGTCCTTGGCCGCGCTGGCGAAGATCTGGGCGGAATAGGCCGGCAGGAGCAGCGCGAGCATGGGGGGAACCCACCGTCTAGGAGCGGAAGGCCCAGATCTTTATCGATCAACACTTTCGATAGACCGAAAGTAAGATCGTTCGGTGCAGAAACCCCGGCCATGGCCCGTTCTTGTCAAAAAAACAACGCAGAAGCATTTGACTAAGCAGCGCTCCAACATCTTCCACACTATATACGTGTGGGTCTTGTCAAGAAGTTGCTGCGCGTGAAAATTTTGAGCGTGACACAAAATTTACGCGCTGCGGCCGCGAGCATGACGCTGCCGTACGACAGCCCGCAGGACTTCGAGGGGTCAAAGCGGTTCGTGTGGGAAGGCGAAGATGTTGGCAACGCTCAGTGGGCGAAACACGCCGCCCCGACGCTCCGCCAGTGCAAGAGCTTGGTCAAGTACACGCGCGAGTGCAACCGCGCCGGCCGCCTCCCCGTCGTCACTGTAGAGAAGGAGGAGCAGCTCTTTCCCGGCGAGAAGGTCGCCTGGTGCACCGACAACTACAGTCTCGGCGCGCTCGAACCGTGGTACGGCGGCCCGGCGCCCGTGTCCACGTGCAAGCTGCTGAAGCAGCAGGACACCGACGCTCGTAGCGGCCGGCAGATCATCGTGGCGTCGCTCAGCGCGCTCGAGGACTACAACCTCAAAGCCCAGCGCAGCGAGGTCGTCTACCGGCGGCGGTGTGCGCCCCACGCCTGTGCAGCGGCCCGCCGCTACCGCGGAAACCGACCCTCCTTTGCTCTCGCAGGACGCTGCAGGGCCTGTGCAAGACTACCTGGGACATCTCTGCCATCCCCGCGGACAAGATGTTCAACAGCACGGACCCGCACCCGCGTTGGCGCGAGTTTGCCCGGTGCCCTGCCGACGTGGGCCCCTTTCTCGAGTCCCCGCGCCTGGTGATGATCATGGGGCCCGGGGACGAGGACTACCCCGCCGGCCGCAACCCCTTCATCGAGCTGCCGCAGGACGTGCTCGACATTATCTGCGCCTTCTCCTTCGAGGTCGACGTGTCTCAGTGCTTGCCATTCGAGCGCCTGCTCCTGCACTACTCGCGCTGGGAGCACCGCGCGCCCCTCACGCACGGGTTTGGCCCGAAGCCGTTTGAGGTGGTCACCGTCCGGATCGACATCTCGCGGCCGCCATCAGGCGCCCCATGGCCGCCGCACGGGGCGCCGCCGGTCGGCCCGGTGGGCACCAACCCGGCGCTCCCAGTCGACCTCGATTTCCCGACTCGCGCGCTGGAGGACTTGCGCCTCGACGGCTTCATCCGAGGCGACGGGGCCTCGCCGCTCCGCGCCGACCTGCTACTCGACTCGTTTCAACAGATGAGAGCAAAAACCCCGGCCCGCGTTTTCTGCCCGCCGGCTTCGACGTTGGTTTATTTCGCATCGGAGGGCTTCACAAACGTTCCTCTCGTCTCTCGCAGCCGCGATTTAGCTGATAAATTTGGAATCTTTCTTTGACAAGAACGGGCCATGTAACGCAATTGTGCTCGATTTTTTTGATTTTTTGGTCGAGAAGTGTCTCCAAGTCTTCTGGACCCATCGATGGCCGTCGCCTCGACGCCGCTCGTCGCGGCACCATCGTGCCCGGCCTGGGCGAAGCATCGTCGCGGGCGCCAGCCGCAGTTCGACGGCAAGCCGTGCGAGCCTGCCGAGGAGGAGGACATGTGGCTGTGCCTGGCCGACGGCCGCGCGCGCAGCACCGCCGACCTGAAGCGCCTGGCGACAGCCGCTCGGGTGCGAGCGAAACGAGCAGGAGATGCAGCCGCCGCGAACACGCGCGATCGGCAGGCGCGCGACCAGCGCCGCCGGCAGCGTGAGCAGCACGACCGGCGCGCAGCGCCGGCGGTCGCCAAGACCGTGCGCCGGGCAGCCGCAGCTAGTCTACGTGGTGGGCTTCGACCCGAAGAAAGAGAGCGCCCACTTGCGCAAGCTCAAGCACAACCCCGTGCTCGCCATCTGGGAGGCGGGCTACGCCGACGGGGAGGGCGTCTGGGATGCCGCGCGCGCGGCGTACTTTGCGGGCGAGCTTGCCAAGCGAAGCGCAAAGGACGGACGCAAACGGCGCCGTGGCGCCGGCGCTGCGAGCGCAAGAAAGAAGCAGGCCGCACCCACAGCCCGGTCGCCCGCCGACGCGAGTGACGGAGAGGGTGACGAGCAGAACGACGAGAGCGATGGGGATGACACTCAAAACGACCCACTGCGAGCTCGAAGGCGAAGGCCAGCGCAGGAAACGCGGTGATAGGAACGACGATGCGGCGAGCGCCGGAGGGAAGCGACGACAGCGAGGGGACGAGGACGGCGAGCAGAGAGGAGAACAGACGGCGAGCGGCGCACGCGAGGGCGACCACGCAGGAGAAAACAGACGGGACGAGGGGAAGGAAACGCGGCCCGCCAGGAAGCGAAGGCAGACGGCAAGATACGTCGCCGGACCAGCGACAGGAAGCGCAGGAAAACAAAAAGAACAAGACCAGGAGCATGGAGACGAGGGAAGGCGCGAGGCGCTCCGCCGACAAGCAGCAGAGGCGGCGGCGAAAGTAACGACGGCCATGCTAACGACGGGCGGCACGGTGGAAGGGGCGAAGGTAGGCCCCTCTAGCATAGCGGAAGGGGAACTCGGCCTACTGGCGACGAGGAGGCTAGAGAAATTTGAGGTGTGTAGCATCTACACTGGGGAGATCTTCCGGACAGGAACGGCGCAGCCACCAGAGACAGTACCAGACGAACTATCACGACACACGGCAGCAGGGGGGACGCAGCTGGATGGAAGTGACGACGAGAGCGGGGACGACTTTGACAGCGTCGCGGCGCGGTGTAACTTCGACTGGCCTGCAGCATCGAATGAGCCGAAACGAGGCACGAGGGCGACGCACTTCGTACGCTACGAGGAGATACAATTAGGCAAGGCAGCTGCGCAGGTGATGGTCCTGTTTGCAGAGAGGGGAGTCAAGGAAGGCCAAGAAATCACATGGTCATATGGGGACTCATACAGGAGCCACCGCAAGGAGATGGGATACAGGGCGGGGACCAGGGCGGATCCGAACGCAATAACACCCCAGCAAGCGCGGACGGCATTCGCGAGATACTGCAAAAAGATAGACGTGACGAAGGAGGAGCTAGCGTGGAACTTTGGATGCATATCGGCAAGCCAAAATAACGAGCAGGAGGCTGTCCTGGTGCGTGAGCTAATCCTGAACAACAATAAGCGACTGTACCACGGAGCACGGAGCGCAGCAGACAGGACGGCGGCGACGGCGGACATGGCAGAGACGAGTGTGAAACAAAGGGCGGCGGGCATGGAGGGCGGTAGCGACGGGGATGGAGACGGTGACGGTGGCGGGGGAGAGGAAGGGGGTCCATTAACACCAGACAGCGAGAGGGGCAGGGAGGAAAGGGGGAGAGAGGAAGCCAACGCGACGTGCGCAGAGGATGAGGATATAAACTGGGACGACGCAGCGGAGGGGATAGGCGAGGGAATCGAGGGACCGGAGGGCTTTCGCGACAGCGACGATGACGACGAAGAAAGGGGAGGGGACGGAGGGGCGACACGCAGGAGGAGCGAAATCGCTAACGGCCCGAGCAGAGAGGGCGACGGCGGGGCACGAGGGAACAACGGAGACGCTACCGATGACGCGAACCGAGGCACGGACGCCGGCGGGGACGGGGAGGGCGACAGCGACGTCGAGGTTGACGCAACCGTATCGAGAGCGCCACCCAAAAAGGGGCGGACAGCCATGGAGGTCACCGAATGGAGGGCGAACGGCACGATGCGAAAAGGCAGGGCGAGGCGGATGGAGAAAGAAGTGCCGAGAAGGCCATGGTGGAGGGGAGGGACGGGAGGACGAAAGAAGGGCGAGGAGGACGAGCGGCCCGCACAGACCGCGAGCAGACAGCGCCTGCTGGCCATTTCGAGACATTCGCCAAGAACGCTAGCTACATGGGAGGGCTTCGTGAAGGATGGATTGAAAAACATTCGAACAAAGAAGAGGCGACGGGAGGAACCGGCGGAGGATGCAGTGACGTGACACACACACACACACACACACACACACACACACACACACACACACACACACACACACACACACACACACACACACACCGCTCACCCACGCGCACCGGGCCTTGCACTTTGAATGCCGTGGGGCTCCTGTCGTCAGACGTGGAGACGCGAGGGTTGCCCCCCCTTGCCCCACCACCTCGTGTGTGTGGAGAAGTTTACCTTACCTTACCTTACCTGACGAGCAGATGCGCGACGCATCAGACGCGCAGGATGACGGTGCAAGCATGTCCGAGGGTGAGTAAAAGTGTGAGGTTTGGTGGAGGCTGTAGCGTCGTCGCGCGTAAGAAGAGTGGTGAAATTTAGAAAAGGAGTTGCGGTGTTGATCGCCGGCGCGGGAGCCCTCTTATATCAGACTAGCAGGTTGGCTCGCTAGTCGCTCGCCGGGCCCGCGCAGCACGCGCGGGCCTATTTTTGTGGTTGATAAGGTGGCACCTTCGACATTGCGTTTCTTTTCTTTATAGGCTGTCCCCCAACGGAAGAGGCCTCGCTCCTATTGGAACACTCCAACATCAGATTTGCCTCGTGCGTCCCTTTTTGAGGCGGAAAGCTATTTTCTTTTGGGTCCTGTGGGCACCCTACCTCTAGTTAGGATTCCTAAGCTTAAAGGCCCGCTAAACGCGCGAGGCGGTGGCGGCGGTGGGGGGGATCGACAGGGGAGGCGGCGGGATTGACAGGGGATGGGGCGGCCACGAGCGGAGCGGCGGCGAGAGGGGGGGCGGCGGCGAGGCGCCAACGAGCGAGGAGCCCGCGCCATCAGAGGGACGCGCCGCTGCGAGATGGAGGGCGGCGGTGACGGAGGCAAGGCGCGAGGCGGCGGCGGCGGCGGCGGCGGCGAGAACGGCGGCACCGAGTTGTCTCGGTGAGCGGAGCGGCGGCAGGAGGAGGAGCAGCTCGCTGTTGAGCGCTTTTGAGCCTGGGATCCCATGCCACTGCGACCGGCGTGCCCGGGAACAGAGATCGCGCGCGCGCCGCCACTCACGACGCGCGCGCGATCTTCGCGGAGTCGGGTCCCCAGAGGGAAGCGGTCTTCTCGGCCGACGTCCAGCGGCGCGGAAGGACAGGCGCAGCGGTGCACCGCGCCGCGTTGATTCGCGACCACCGTCGGCCGCGGACGGCGGCGGCGTGGCGGCCGCGGGCGCTCGTGAGACGCGCCGCTCTGCGCTGGTTCGGTTCGTTCGACTCGTTGTGCCGCCACACGCCCGGCGGCCGCGGGTCCCAGAAGTGGTTGCGCGGGCCTCTTCCTGGCGGCCGCGGGACGGCGTCGGGCACGTCGTCGGTCGCAACAGATGCGTGGCGAGCCGCGGCACGTCGTTGCTGGCGCTGGTGGTTTGAGGTCGGCATAGTCCAGAGCAAGGTGGACGAGTCGAGAGCTTCAGCTGGCCGAGGGTGCCACCTTTGTGCTCTTTGTGCACGAAACGGGAATATATCTCTTTGATGTTACTCAGGCGGTCTCATGCGGAAGAGTCAGAGATGCACAGAGCACCTAAAGGAGCAAGGCATACAGCTGTGAAGTGGTCTCTCCACTGACAGCTTAGTGAATGTCGAGATAACAGTTTTTCCGAAGAAACTGCGATCAAGGGAGCGGCCAGGGCTCATAGACTCGGTCGAAAGACCCCAGATTGGCATCCATGCCTCTCTGGACAGGGTGGCCCGCCACAAGGACCCCAGGAATTGCGACTCGCCGCTTTCCTCCCGCTGTGATTCTGTGTGAGCTCTGTGTCTTGTTTTGCCAACACTTCACCGTGGCTGGAAGGCCGAGGTCGCGAGCTGGTTGCAAAACGGCTCAGGCATCGACGCGTATGCCTTCTCGAAATTGGCTGCAGTCATCTCGCCGCTCGCCTCGCTCGCCTCGCTCGCCTCGCCACTGCCCTTATCGTTCGCCTCGCCGCCAGCAGCAGCCTCTGCGGCGGTTGGCTCGAGGCTCCGCGTGGCCGCAGGCGCAGCTGGGGGCGTGGCCGGTGCCGACGTATCCGACGCGCAGGCCGGTAGCGGCTTGGCGGCAGGCTCGACGCCCGGTGCAGCGGGAGCGGACTCGCGCGCCTCGTCGCCAGCAGCAGCCTCTGCCTCGGGGCTCGGCGAGTCCGCATCCGCCGCTCGCCACAGCTCCTTCATCGTCACCTCCTGAGAGGACGTCTCAGAGGGCGTCTCCTCCACACCTTGAGCCTCCTCCTCGAAGTCGAGCGCGAAAAGGGCTTCGTATTGCGCGTCCGACGCCATGGCCGGTAGCCGCCGCGCTGCGACTAGCACACCGGCCGCCGGTTTTTGGCACAGTTTTGCCGCCGAGCAACGAATTTCTAAAACACCTGAATATTTCTTAAACCAGAAGATATCCTGTTACGGCGTGCCAGTCGAGAAGCAGGCGCTGCTCGTGAAGTACTTCGGCCGCTCCACGAGCGTGCGCGTCGACGACGCGGGCAGCAGCGTGAGGCGGCTGAGCGAGCTGGACGAGCTGCTGAACCGGGTCGGCCGATGCATCGAGCTGCTCGACCTGCGTGTCCCGGAGCAGGCGTGGCGTGTCCCGGATCAGGCAGCGCGGCTCGCACCACCGCAGCAGCTGCCGAAGGCGTCTGGCCGCCCCGGTTCTGAGCGCGGACCTGGCGGCATGCGCATCCAGCTCTTCGTCAAGTTCCTGCCGGGCAAGACGGTCACGCTGGAGGTGGAGCCCTCCGACTCGATTGAGGCCGTCAAGGCGACGCTCCAGGACAAGGAGGGCATCCCGCCCGACCAGCAGCGCCTCATCTTCGCCGGCAGGCGGCTGGAGGACGGCCGCACCCTCTCCGACTACAACATCCAGAGGGAGTCGACGCTGCACCTGGTGCTCCCGCGAGTGCTGTTGTTGGCGGACGCGGCGGCCAACGACCCACGGCACGACCCGCATCGCATGCAGATCTTCTGCAGGACGCTGACCGGCAAGATTCTCGTGCTGGCGCTGCACCCGAACCACACCATCGCGGAGGTCAAGGAGCAGATCCAGGGCAAGGAGGGCATCCCGCCGGATCAGCAGCGCATCTCATTCGCCGGCATGCAGCTGGAGGACGACGGCACGCTCGTCGACTACAACGTCCAGAAGGAGTCGACGCTCCAGCTGGTGCTCCGGCTCCGCGGCGGCATGTTCCACGAAACGTCGGGGCAGCTCGACTTCGCCGCACTCGCCGCGCTGCGGCAGCGCGTGACGCTGCGCACGCTCGACGGCAACGCCATCCACACCCTCGAGCTCACCGGCGCCACCTCCGTCCAGGTACGACGCTCCGCACGAGCTCCGTATGTACTCATACAGACAGTGTGGCAGCACCCAGCCGCTCCTCCCTCACTGCTGCGTGCCTCCTTCCCTTTCCTTTCCCCGCGCGCAGGAGCTGAAGGAGGCGGCCTCGACGGCGCTCGCCGCCGCGGCGCGCGACGCGGAGGTCGACGCCGTCGACGCGATGAGCGAGGCGGAGGCGAAGGCGAAGCTCAAGCAGCTGCTCGGCAAGCGCGCGCGCGAGCCGCCGCTGTCGCCTGCGCCGGCGGCCGCCGGCAGCGGTAGCAGCGCGCCCGACGCCGGCGGCGGCGCGGCCGACGCCGAGGCGCGCAAGGAGCCGCGCCGCTCGCCGCGCCTCGCCGCGGCCGCGGAGCGGCACGCGTAAGGAAGGCCAATCCTCGTAAAAAGAAAGACAGAAAACATATAAAACCCCAAGGGAGGGAGGGACCAACCTTTTGCCCGGATGTACAGGGTGTTCTTTTTCCCGATGTTTGCGCCGCCGCTGCAGGACGACCTGCAGAGTCATCCAGTTCACTCTCTCCACGAATCTCTTCGGAGGAAGGCCTGGTCGATGGCCACGCCGTCCTGCTCCATCGTCGTGACGGGCTTCGGCCCGTTCGCCGACGTCGAAGAGAACCCAACCGACTGGCTCGCGAGAGAGCTCGCCAGCGGCGCTGACGGCTGGCGGCTTCCGCACGGCGTCCCGCTCCGCTCGGCAGTGCTCGAGGTTTCGACCGAGGATGTCGACGCGCAGCTGCAGCGGCTGCACAGCGGCGACGACTCCTCCGGCTGCGTCATCTACGTGCACCTTGGCGTCGACGCGAGAGGGCGCGGCTTTGCACTCGAGCGCACCGGCGTCAACACAACGCATTTCGTGTGGCGGACGAGCGAGGCCGCCAGCCGACGGACGAGCCCATCGACGCCGCGCCGGCCGCGCGTGGCGTGCGGGGCTGCCGCCGCAGCCCTCTGCCCCTCTCCTCTCTGCGGGATGCGTTGGCTGCGAGGTCGGCCGAGGAGATCCGTGTCTCGGACGACGCAGGCCGGTGCGTTGGCGTTAGGGCCCGCAACCTATCCACGAGCCCGCCGCTGTGGGTGCGCCGAGAAGCAGATTGTCTGCCCACCCTCGCCGGCCGGCACCGCGCTGCTGCTGGGATGGCCAGACGCCCGAAGACGCCCTTGCCTGACCCGCAGGTACCTGTACCTGTGCAACTACACGCTGTACGAGTCGCTGCGGCTCTCGCACGCGCACAACAACAGCTCGGGCGCGCAGAGCACGCAGAGTCGGCACACCACCCTGTTTGTCCACGTGCCTCCCTTCGAGGCGGTGCCGCGCCGCCGCCAGCTGGCGCTGCTGCAGCACCTGCTCGCCGAGCTGGCGGACGAGGCGCACCGCGGCGGCGGCGCGGCGATGCTGCCCGCGTGCGGCGGGGCGGTGGAAGAGCTGAGCGAGGGCGAGATGCTTCGCGCCGCGGCGGCGGCGGCTGCGCGCGGCGGCGGCGTGGCGGGGACGGCGGGCTCGCTGGGCGAAGACGACGAGGCGCGTTTGGACCAGGGCAGAGGCGAGGGCGGCGAGGGCGGCGCGGCTGCGGTGGGCGGTGCGGCGGTGCGGCGGTGCGGCGGCGTGGTCCCGATCGGGGAGGCGGAGGAGGGCACCGTGGCGGTGGGCGAGGTGGAGGGAGTCGAAGTCCGGCTGTGGTACCGCACGTGGGACAGCCGCGCCGCTGGCACCCCCGTGCTGTTTGTGCACGGAGGGCCCGGCAACTGCGTCGCCGACTATGCAGACATCAACGGCGAGTTTTTCGACGCGGCGCGTTTCTTTGTGGTGGAGGTGGACCAGCGAGGCACGGGCAGGTCGACGCCGTCGGTGCGCGAGTCGGCGGCGCACATGCGCATCTACGGCGAGATCGACATCTCGCTGATGAGCGCCGACTTCGAGGCGGTGAGGGAGGCGCGGGTCTGGAGGTGCAGCCGCTGGCTGACGGCTCAAGCTAACGTCGACTGATGAGGGAGCAGGCGCTCGGTCTCGAGCGGTGGCTGGTGTTTGGCGGCAGCTGGGGCTCCACGCTGGCGCTGCAGTACGCCCTCGACTTTCCGCAGCGCTGCCTCGCCCTCATCCTTCGTGGCGTCTTCCTCAGGCGCGCACGGCCGCCGAGATGATCGAGCGTCCCCCCTCCCCGCCACAGCCTGCCAGCCCTCGACCCCCTTCTTCGCCACAGCCTGCCGGCCCTCCCCCCCCTGCACCGCCGCAGCCTGCCGGCCCTCGCCCCCCCCTGCACCGCCGCAGCCTGCCGGCCGAGATCGACGCCGTCTACTCGCGGGCGCCGTATGCAGCCGCCGCCGAGGCCAAGGAGGCGGGCGCGCGCCGCCGGCTTCGAGAATTTGACGCCTTTGCCGCGGCGGTGGGCGAGAGCGGCCACGACGCTCGCTCGCTGCTGGGCGAGTACGATCGGCGCATCCGCGCGGGCGACGCGGCGGCCACCTGGCACTGGCACGCTCGCGTGCAGGTGGGCTGGCGCAGCGCGGTGTGAGCGCGTCTCTTCACACGCGTGGCTGTGAACAGGCACGCGTTCGAGTGCAACCTGATGGCGGAGTGCGAGTCGGAGCGGCGCGACGTGGACACCGCCGTGGCCGGCTCCAGCCGATGGGGCGACTGAGCTCGGTCTCGCGCGAATTTTTTTCGAAACGTACGATGACCAGACACGAGCTCAAAGACCTCGTAAAAATTATGATAAGGGGATGAAATACTCGGAAGAGGGTTGAGTTGTGCGAAAAAAGAAAAACCCGTGCACCGCTCCAACAGCGCTGAGCACCCCTTCGCCAGGAGCCTGGGGTCTCGACGGGCCCCCGGGGGCGACGGGGGTGCTCTTGGGGGGGGTCCCCCCAGTCAAGGGGGTCTGGGGCTGCAGCCCCAGGTAGCCCGCCGCAGGCGCCGATTTTTGGGGGCTTTTTTGACTGATTTTCATGAGGTGTTGCTACTATTTTGGGACCAGTTGAAGCCTAAAAATGGCTACAAATACAGCCACACCAGCTGCTAGTCGTGAGCTGCTTCTGTGTGGCAGAGCCCAGAGAGAGGGCTTTCAGGAGCACTATTCAGTTTGATCCAGCTCAACGTTGCGGAGTAGTAACACTGTTCCGTTACCGCGTAAGCGGCCGCGGCCGGCGGCGGCCGGTGCGGCACGCGGAGCACTCCGTGAGCGGTGACGGGTGCGGACGAGCGAATGAGAGGTTCCTTTCAGCGAGAGATAGGCAGTCCTAGTCTCTAACAACACATCTCCCACTGATAGCGACCTCTCATTCACTCATCCGCGCCCGTCACTGCTAGTCGGGCTGTCGGGGCACTCCCGGCGTGCGGCCCGGTCCCGGTTGTCACTTCGGTTGCTCGTGTTCACACCGTCAGAACTCAGCTCCGCTAAGGATTGAGTGTCTGAGACTTGGGCATCTTACACAACTTTTGTAGTAGAGCACAATGGCACCCTTGCATCAAGTGCATCACTTCATTGATACACCGTATACCGACCCCTCTCGTCGCTGATCACCACGCTAGCAGCAGAGTTTCAGAACCCGACTGGGAGCAGGAATCGCTTCCCGTCTCGCCTCCTCTTTGCCACCTACGCCATGCTCTCCCTGATAGCGTGTGGTGCGTGGCTCTGGATACTTCGCACAGGAGCGGGCCTGCGCGGCGACGTTCAGAGCTCGGGACTGGACGGAAAGAAGGAGCAGAGCGAAGAGGAGGAGGAGGAGCGCCAGCCAGCAAGCAGCTGGACTCTGAGAGGCTTTGCGTGCCCGCGCTCTCTCCTCGGCCCTGTCATGGGGGGCACGCTCGTGCAGGTGGTCCAGTGGGACGTTGCCGTCAACGTGATGATGATTGGGGCCAGCATGACCGACCCCGGCGGCTGTGACGGCCCACAGGGGGCCTTTGTCAACCGCACGGCTCTCACATCTGCTTGGGTCCTGGTGCCCCTTGGCTCGCTCATTTCCTCCCTGGCGCCGTGCGCGCGTCGGACCTTCTACGCTCTGACCTTCTTGCAGCTCGTCAGCCTCGCCTTCATCTGTGGCGCCGTGTTTGGAACACCGCGCTCGTTTTGGGTGACGTGGCAAGGGCAGCTGCTCTACATGCTCTCAATCACAGTATGCGGCGGTCTCGAGGGCTACGTGACCACCATGGCGTACAGGTACCTCGGGGACGCCGAGGGCGTGCCCTTGAGCCTGCGCCAGAGCGCGAGCAGCCTCCTGAGCCTCCTTTCCGTCGTGGTCATCAACCCGATCGGCATCGTCGTGGGCTGGCTGATCAGCACCGGGCGTATTGCTTGCAGAGACCCCTGACTCTCGTCAAATGATCTGAGAGCGCAAAAGTGAAAACTATGACTATGGGTTGCATATAGGGCTCTTTTTACGAGTTCATGTGAGTTTTGTGATCAGGTACGGTCTACGGAGTTGCTCTCTCACGACTCAAGTCTCATACACGCTCAATATACAGCTCGCAGCGGCCTTTCTCTTTACACACAATCACAAACGGACCCACTCCAATGTGTATAAGCCAGTCGGGCAGTCCTTGGCATCCGGTCCAAAAGAAATCCGTGACGCACACACACGGGAACATGGATGCAGGATGGGGGGGGTACACACAAGGCACATGGTAGACACACGAAGGTAAGCAGCGCACACACAGGCTCAGGGGAGGGGCGGGCGGGCGGGGGGGGGGGGGGGGGGGTCATCACACATGTTACATGAACATGAGCTCCAGGCCACCAAGCCTAGCCTGAAGCCAGAGTGAGTCAGAGTGCATATGCTCCATGCAGCGCAATCCAACGGCGCGTCTAGGGTAGCAACAGCCTGTGACTCGCCTATCGCGGAGACCGTGATGCGGAGCCCGACGCCCATGCCGGCGCTCTTGGGGAATCCGTATCGCGAGACTCGCCCAGCGCCGACAAGCGCAGAGTCGGCTCTCGGAGCAGGTCGGTCATGAGCGCTTTCAACGAGGCCGAGTCGGCGGGCGCCCGAGCCGCTGCCGCCCTCGGCGAAGCAGGCCGCGTCCTCGGTGACATATATTGGGGTAGTCCGGCAGGCTCATTCGGGAGCATCAAGCGGCGAAGCTGTGAAAAGATGCGGATGGCGAGCAGTATGCAGCCGCTTGTCACGACGCAGAGCTCGAGGATGCGGGCCAGCGTCCCTGACGTGATCGGCAGGCCCATGACTAAGCCTGCAACCACGGCAAATGCCAGGAGCAGACTAACGCTCGCCACGGCAGGGCGGAAGTCTGCATGGTTGCAAGTGACGTACATCGCCACCGCCGCGGAGGCGGCGAGGCCGAGGTAGATCTCGCGGTCTGAGCAGGAGACACCGAGGACGGTGGGCCTCTTCTCGCTCGAGTCCCGGCGCCATCCTTGCATTTTGCCGAGGCTGTGTGCGTATCTGAGAAGCGAGTCCCATCGCGATTGTAGTGGCGTCGGCGAGGGCGGAGGTGGCGGCAGCGGCAGCGGCGGAGGTGGCGGCAGCGGCAGCGGCAGCGGCGGAGGTGGCGGCAGCGGCAGCGGCGGAGGTGGCGGCAGCGGCAGCGGCGACGGCGGAGGTGGCGGCAGCGGCGACGGCGGAGGTGTCGGCAGCGTCGACGGCGGCGACGAGGGCGGCGCGATTGGCGACGGAAGAGGTGGCGGTCCTATCGCCGGCGGAGGCAGTGCATGCAGAGTCGGCGACTGCCCCGTTCGACGCGGCGGCGGCCACAACCCTGCCAAGAACGTCATCGCCGTCAGCGCCCACACAAAAGATACGACTACCACCGCTGCTTTGCGCTCCTCAGCACGCTGTATCACTTCCCGTCGCTGCTGCAGGATCGTTCGCAATTTCGAGGTCTGCATGTCTGTGTCCTCCCAAATGCGCTGGCAGGGAAGAATTCGGGCGGCTCTGCAAAGGTGGGGACGTGTCTGTCCTCGACCCAGCCCTAGCTAGGGTTTTATTTATTTTGTTAAAAACATCTATCTCCTGGAGATGCCTGCTGCTGCTCTATTTATTATTTATTTATACACAAAAACAGACAGAGAGAGAGATCTCCCCTCTCCTCAAAAACAGAAAGACAGGCAAGACCCCCGGAGCGGTCGCACTCTGCTCGCTACCCCCCCTGCACAACTAAGCTCATCCCTGCTGCTAGGGGGGGGGGGGGTTCTGACCCCCCCCAGCAGCAGAGCGCTCCTGCTGGGGGGGGGTCCCGACCCCCCCAGCAGCAGAGCGCACTGGACCCAGCTCTCCCGCCTCCTCGCCGCCGCCCCCCCCTCTCCGCCCTCGGTTCGTGTTTAAGCGGTACTCGTACGCTCGAGGCGGTTGTGTTCGCCGCGCCTTCGAGCCCAATACACCTTCGTCGTGTCGAGTGCTGGCGTTTTACTAAAGACTTGTGACCATTGTGTGAGAGAGCTGTTCATCCATGTGGTAGAACAAGATAGACTCACTCGGGCGTCTCGGCTGACGTTGATCGATCAGCGTTGATCTCCCTAGCCTATCGGTCCCCCGCTCGATCCCCTTATCGCTCGCTCGTCGCAAATCGATCGACTAATCTGTCATCAAGCTGAGCCGTCTGCCTTTTCTTTTTTCGAAAACGCGCGCGCGCCCGTCGCCCAGCAAAACTGTCAGGTCCGCCGCGACGCGTCGCCGCAATGGCGGGCAGCGACGTGGTGCAAGCCATGCGGCTCGCCCTCAAGCCGTTTAATATCCAGCACCTCGCCGACGACTGGGCGGCGCAAGCCGCCGAAAAATGCTCATCACAATCGTACAGAGATGCCAGCACCCCCCACAGGCAGAGCGCTCCTGCTGGGGGGGGGTCCCGACCCCCCCAGCAGCAGAGCGCTCCTGCTGGGGGGGGGGTCCCGACCCCCCCAGCAGCAGAGCGCTCCTGCTGGGGGGGGGGTCGGCCATGAGCTTAGTTGTGCAGGGGGGGTAGCGAGCAGAGTGCGGCCGCTCCAGATGTTGGGAGAGAGAGATTTTTGTTGACGTTGGTTACACACAGGTAGGATTCCACACCTACTAGAGTAGCATGAAAGAAGAGAGAATCCGTGCGCCCTTCCTTGCAAATCGGTCGGGCGGGTGCGGCCCTTGCAACCGGAGTACCGGACGTGTCTGACTGAGAGAGATTTTTGAAACCCAACAATAAATCACACCCGCACAGACCACAGTGATTTGGGCTCGGCAGCTTGTCAGCCCTCAGCCGAAGCTGGGGCCGATCTCGGTAGCCGAGAGAGCACGCGTCGATGAATTCGACGCGGTCGGTCGGGAGGCCTTCCTTTGCGGAGAGAGAGAGACCAGCGAGCGAGTTGCCGAGTTGGCGATGGACGGCCATAGCCCATACACAGGATGCCACGACGCCTGAAGGGGAGGGGGGCGAGGCCTAAGTGCTCAAGCAAGGCCTCCCCGCGCGAACTCGCTGCGGCCTCACAGGCTTCCGAGCGACGCTCCTGGATCTCGGCGCGAGCTCGGCGTGACATCCCTGCCGACACTCGCGGACCCCGAGAGCGAAATACATGCGCGTACTCACGGCATTGCTCGCCGCTCAGCGTCCGCAGTGTCGTCACGGCGGTGCGCGCCTCGCGCTCTCCTTTGGCGAGAGCAGAGCCCTTGACGGGCAGCTCAGCAAGCTTTGCGCAGCCGGCGCTGATCACATGTCGGGATTCTTCGACCAGCGGACAGACTCGTTCGCCATCACGCCCGGCGCGCCGCGCCTCTCGGTGACCACCTCCGCCTTTGCGCTGCTCGCGCTCGACGCCGACCCCTGGGCTTGGACGGATGGGCCGGCTCCAGTCACGGTCATAGCAAAACTGCTCACCCACAAGCCAGATTGCTGCTACGCACCATCCATGACGGAGGCTGTTGTTAGGTGCTGTCCGCGCTTCTCGCCGCCGAATGGCGCGTGAACGACCCCTTCCAGGCGGCTCTCGTCGTGGCGAGCCAGCGGCTAGCGGTTCAAGACACAGCTTCGCACACTTCAACACGGCGCCTCCTCTGAAGGTGAGTGAGCGGCTGCTCGACCCTGCGGCCGCCGCGCTCGCCTCCTCGCCCGCCTCGCAGGCCAAGTTCGCGCTCGCCGTCGAGACGATTCTCGCCGCCAGGAGAGCCACCACCACCGCCACCGCCACCACCGCCGCCGCCACCGCCGCCACCGCCGCCACCGCCGCCACCGCCGCCACCGCCGCCACCGCCGCCACCGCCGCCACCGCCGCCGACACCGCCGCCGACACCGCCGCCGCCACCGCCGACACCGCCGACACCGCTGTCACCGCCGCCACCGCTACCAACCGCCGCCGCCACCGCCACCACCGCCCTCCTGCCCGCCCGCCCGCCCGCCTATGCAGCTCCCTCGCTGCCCCCCACTTAGGCCTCGCCGCCGCGCTGGGCGGAACCAGCGCGAGTCTGCATACATGCGCTACTGGACGGCGAGATGCAGCCGAGATCTGGCCGAGCGGGCCGAAACACGGCGTACATAGACATTTGGCGCCACATCTCACTCTGCCCGGGACTGCCCACGGATTGCGGTCTCCGCCGTGTCTCCGCTATACGCCGCGTCTACGCGACGTCTGCTCTGCTTTCGCAACAGTAACCTCGGCGTCTCTCGGCCATGTCGCAGGCGCGCGCGAGCACGCTCCTCCTCAACCCGGACGCGGTCAGCGCCTACGATGCACTCCTCCCCGCTGTACACTGCAGTCGGCCCCGCGAACCCTCACGGGTCTCGCAGTCTGAATCCTTCACTCCTCCCCGCTGTACACTGCAGTCGGCCCCGCGAACCCTCACGGGCCTCACAGTCTGAATCCTTCACTCCCCCCCGCTGTACACTGCAGTCGGCCCCGCGAACCCTCACGGGTCTCACAGTCTGAATCCTTCACTCCTCCCCGCTGTACACTGCAGTCGGCCCCGCGAACCCTCACGGGTCTCACAGTCTGAATCCTTCACTCCTCCCCGCTGTACACTGCAGTCGGCCCGCGAACCCTCACGGGTCTCGCAGTCTGAATCCTTCACTCCTCCCCGCTGTACACTGCAGTCGGCCCCGCGAACCCTCACGGGTCTCGCAGTCTGAATCCTTCACTCCTCCCCGCTGTACACTGCAGTCGGCCCCGCGAGCCCTCACGGGTCTCACAGTCTGAATCCTTCACTCCTCCCCGCTGTACACTGCAGTCGGCCCCGCGAACCCTCACGGGTCTCACAGTCTGAATCCTTCACTCCTCCCCGCTGTACACTGCAGTCGGCCCCGCGAACCCTCACGGGTCTCGCAGTCTGAATCCTTCACTCCTCCCCGCTGTACACTGCAGTCGGCCCCGCGAACCCTCACGGGTCTCACAGTCTGAATCCTTCACTCCTCCCCGCTGTACACTGCAGTCGGCCCCGCGAACCCTCACGGGTCTCACAGTCTGAATCCTTCACTCCTCCCCGCTGTACACTGCAGTCGGCCCCGCGAACCCTCACGGGTCTCACAGTCTGAATCCTTCACGGGTCTCTCACAGTCTGCTGTGAGTGAAGAGAGCCGCGGTGTGAAGAGAGCCCCGGTGTGAAGGGGTTGGGTTGGCTAAGATGTGCCGCCGCCGGGGGGGGGGGGGGCAGAGACCACCCGAGATCACACGAGATTGCCCCCCGAGACTAGGCGGTCAATGTCGAGGAGTGCCGCCCGGGCGCAGAGGCGCCGTGCCAGCCCTCCCTCCACCCCTCGATCCCCGCCGCGGCTCTCCCCGCCGCCAAGGCCACCGGCGGCGGCGAGGGCGGTGGCGAGGGAGAGGGCTGCGCGGCGGCGGTGCTGGTGGCGCTGGAGCGCTCCTGCGAGGTCGCTTTCGACGACGTCTGCCGCCAGCTCGCCTACCACGCTGCGGGAGACACCTCACTCTTTGACGTCGTCGTCCTCGCGTACTCCTTGCTCAGGTGCGTGGCATATCTCCCGTATATCTCCCCACATCTCCCCACATCTCCCCACATCTCCCCATATCTCCTCATATCTCCCCATATCGCCCCATATCTCCCCATATCTCCCGACATCTCCCGACATCTCCCGACATCTCCCCGCAGCTACGTGCACGTCAGCGACGCGCTCCGCTCGTACGTCTCGCCGTCGCGCCTCGCCGCCGCCGCCGCCGACCCCACAGGCGCCCGCGGCCAGGCTCTCCTCAGCGAGGCGTCAGCTAGAGATCGTCTCGACTGGTCTCAGCAGCATCTCGGCCACGCCTCGGCTCACCTCGGCTGGAGGTGCGTTTCGGCCAGACTCCCGCCGCCGACCCCCGCATAACCCCCGCAGAACCCCCGCAGAGTCGCGAGAGCGCGACGGCCGCTTCGGCGGATTTGCGCTGCCGCCGCGCAACGAGAAGCTGATCCGCGCGGCGAGATCGAGCCGAGATACAGCCGAGATACAGCCGAGATACAGCAGGGGAGCTGCTCCTCGCGCGGCGAGATCTAGCCGAGACCCAGCCGAGATCTAGCCGAGAGTTGGAGCCGAGGTGGAGCCGAGGTTCCGCCGAGAGGGGCTGAGCTCACGGAGCCGAGGTTCAGCCGAGATGGCCGAGATGGGCAGCCGACGAGAGCCGCCACCGTGCAGCCGAGATGGGATCATCCGAGATCACGAGAGGTCGACCCGGGTGGCTGTAGGCGCTGGCGGCGGTGTTTGGCGAGCTGGGCGGCAACGGCCTGTGGCCGTCGGGGCAGCCCATCTTCACCACGCGCGGGCGCGGCAACGACGTCGGCAACGCCTTTGTCTTCTCGCCAGACCTCCTCGCCTCGCTCATCGAGACGTTGCCGCCCGAGGCTCGCACTTCTCGGCCAGATCTCCCCATATCTCCCCATATCTCCCCATATCTCCCCACATCTCCCCACATCTCCTGACATCTCCCCGCAGCTACGTGCACGTCAGATCTCGGCAAGCCCTCGGCCAGATCTCGGCAGACCTCGCTCTCTCTCGGCTCTGCCTGGACTTCTGCGCTCATTTGCAATCGTGTCGCGCTGCTCGCCCTCATCGATATCTGAATGACACCTGATGGAACGGTTGGAGGAGCTGGCGGCTGTGATGGCGAGATTAGCCAAGAGACCGCGTTGCTTGCCCCACATCGCCAGGCGATGCGGCCGCATCTCGGCGCCGTCGCCTCGCACACGGTGAGGCCCTCGCCCCACGCGGTGGCGGAGCTGCGAGCAGGCGCCGTTCACGCCGCTCGCTGTGGACAGGCGTGGCTCGCGTCGCACGTCGTGGAGGAGCTGCTGCCGACGGGCGGGCGCCTTATGGGGCGAGCGATCATCAACCCCTCCCCCCGTCGCACGCGCCTCACGCCTCCATCCTCTCCTCCCGATGGCAGTTCCCTGCCCCTCTCCCCTTGCGGCACGGCGCTCTCTCTCTCCGATGCGGTCTGATGCAGCCGCCCATGGATGGTTCATCAGGTGGCGCTCCTCCCACCTGCCGCCGGAGGGAGGCCCGCTCGGCTGGTGTACAGCACAGGCGGTCGGTCCGTGTCCCCTCCTCGCAGCGGCGCCCAGGACAAAAGTCACGACGCGGCCCACGCCGCGCGCTCAGGCGGTGCGATGCGCGGCGAGGAGCCGCGCGCTCGTGCGGACCCTCCTGTGCGCAGACGTGCGAGCGCAGCTGACCCGATCCCCCATCTCCCCAAACACGCCCCCCTCCTCCCCTACCCTCCTACCCCCACCGCCTCCTCCTCTAGTCGGATCCCTCCCCCTCTTCCTCCCCCGCTCCCCACCGCCCCCCTCCCCCTCCTCGCCCACGCCCCCTCCTTCTCCGCCACCCCTCTCCCCGTCCCGCGCCCCGAGCCCGGGCGCCTCCTCTCCGCACCCCGCACGTCACGCGTGAACTGCGCCGGTCTCTCCACACCTCGCTGGCCGTGCGCAGGTGCTCGCAGAGCTGGGCGGCCGCCCCGCCTCCGCGCGAGACTTGAGGCCATGGTCGCGGCTGCTCGACTCGGATCTGCCCGGAGGGGCGGGCGGCGGCGGCGCGCTCTACCCCCGCCACCCCTGGCGCGTGGGCCTCGGCTCGTCAGCGCTTCGATGCGAACAGGCGCCACGCTAAAGGGCACCATCGAGGGCAAGATGGTCGAGCCGCTTCTCGCCCTCGCCGCCGCCGACCCTCTTGGCAGACCGAGGCTGGCGGGGGGAGGAGGAGTCGGAGGAGGAGTGTCGGGCGGCGCCGACTTCGCCGCCCTCGCCGGCGCCGCGTCCTACTCTGCGATCCTCTTTGGCCCACCGGGCACCGCCAAGACGACCGTCGTCGCCGCCATTGCGGCTCGGCTCGGGTGGGGCCTCGTCACGGCGCGTCGCACCCACCCAACAACAGACACTCTCCCCTCCCCCCGCCCCCTCCCCATCGTCACCTGAGCCGCCCAGTGCTGCTGCCTTGCCCCCCCTCCCCGTGACCACACCGCAATGTCGTGTCGCTCCCAGGTGGACACGTCCACCTTCCTCTCTGCCGGCCTCTCCAACGTCGCCGCGCGCATCTCCGAGGTCTTCGAGCTGCTGCTGCAGCTGCAAGACGTCGTCGTCCTCTTCGACGAGGTCGAGGAGTTCGCGCTGGACCGCACCAACCCGGCTCTCGCAATGGAGTCGCGCATGCTCACCACGGCGATGCTCACCAAGCTAGCAGACTTGCGCGGCGCGCGGCGCGTCGCCTTCTTCATCGCCACAAACCGGCGCCCCTTCGACCGCAGCAATTCATACCTCAAGCTTGCAACCTCAAGCTGTGAGCAGCGTCTCCTCACACCTCCAGGCTCGCCTCGCTCGACGCTGCCGTCACGCGCCCTGGCCGCTTCGACCTACAGCTCTTCGTCGGCACTCCCAACCTCCACTCGAGGCGCGGACACACTTCGGCTGCGACGTAGGCCCTCTCACGGCTCTATATGACCCTCCCTCTGTCGTTGCTCCACCAGGATGTTCCGGCTCCGAGTGCGGCTGGACGCCGCTGTGGCGGCCGGCGCTCTGGACGTCGCGGCGGCGGGCGAGGCGGCGGAACAATTCGAGTCGCTCCTCTCTGCGCGGTGGGAGGGAGAGGCGCAGTTCCTCACCTATTTGGAGACGGAGAAGCTGGCTGCGGACGCCGTCGCGGCCGCCATCGCGCGAGCCGAGGCGGGCGGCGACGCGCCGCCGCTGGAGAGGTCGTACGGCGCGCTGCTCGAGGCGCAGGCGGCCGTGATGACGGTTCGCGGCGCGGTGCGCGAGGAGTTTGTGGACTCGATGCGCCTCTCGCGCGTCTAGTCCGACACACACTCCAAATATAGAAAGTGAACTCGCGCGCCAAAGACATATACTCTAGAGCGTAAGTCACATAACCCTCTCTAGGGTGTGGCTGTGTGCCTCGCTCAGGACAATGACAAAGATGCGCTTGAATAAACGGCCTTCTATGTACGTGGAGCTCACATGGTCGGCTTGCGTCCTTCTGACGCCTTTGACCGTTAGATCTTAGAACTCTTCACTTTTTACGATTACGTGCGGAGCTCATTGATGAGTCCCTCCACACCAACGCCGCGTCGACCCATGCTGGGCGTGGCATTGCTACGGTGCGCACATGGCTCGCCATGAGCGCTGCGTACTCGGACAGCGCCGCGGATAGTCTCGACAGGTCGATGTGGCTCGGGCACGCGGCATCGAACTTCCAAGCAGAGAAAGAGCACGGCGCCGTCGCCACCGCTGCGGCCAGGTAGTGCATGCCACGCGCGACTGCGAGCGGCTGGTGGCCGAGGTAGACGTCGGCGTCCTGCCCAGCGCGCGACGTCGACACCGCAACAGATTGCGAGGTGTGGAAGAGCTCGACAACCAAGGATTGCGGGGGAATGAAGATGGCGTTGGTCATTCCTTGCCCATGGACTCCGACGAAGATCGCCGCCTCGGACACGACACGCACCTGCTCGCAGTAGCCCAAGCGGGAAAAGCTCAGCCTTCGGAGGGGCAGTCCCATCCGCGACGCCAGCCGGGAGAGCATGCGCGACAGAGCCGCGCTGTTGTTCAGTCTGCGCGAGCCGCCGACTCGCTCCTCCAGCAGGACGTGCCTCGCCGCCCCTGGGGAGAGCCCGCAGTGCGCGAGCGCTCTCCGGCGGACCTCGGCGGCGTCGTCACGGTCGCCGGGGTAGACGTGCAGCTTCTGGGCAATCGCCTCAAAGCACACGAAACGGGCGGCGGGAAGCCTCGCCGAGGAGAGGGCGAGCTTGGCCGCCTGCGCCCGGCGCGAGCTCTTGCGGGTGCCTCCGACCACCCAGAGGGTCTCGGCTCGGAGCTCGGGGGGCACAAGGGCACGGAGCTGCTCGAGCGACCACGCCTGGAGTGGCTCGTCGTCCTGCACTACGAGCCTCGCCGAGGACGGCAGGCCCACCTCCTTACCACCCTCACGGTGCAGGCGAAGAGCGCGCGACACAAAGAGGAGATCGCGATTGAAGTGATTAAAGTTGGAGGTGTGCTTCTCGCTGGCCCACAGCGTGAGGCCGCGAAGCCAGGCCGTCTGCTCGGGCGGCGGGGTGCGGTACTCTCGACTCGGAGCAAAGCAGTAGTCGTGGCGGCTCAGGCGGTACCGGTGCATCTCGCCGCATGGAAGGACGCCGCCGTGGTGGCTGCCGCTCTGCGCAGACCACACGCCGCCGCGCATGCCAACGGAATGTAGCAGTCTCTCTCGTTTGTGGCCGCCAAATCCGCAAAACCCGGGATCGCTCGGTCCGGGATCGGTCCGGTTGGTCGCGCTGCGGTAGTGGAACCAGCGACTGCCCGCGCCAAGGGTCGGCTTGCCGCCGGTCTCGACGCACTCCTAGAGGCAGGCGGTTGGAATTTGGGCCAACAACGGCTCCGGAGGCGATAGTGGGGTATGAAACGAGTGCCCTCGCGCCTTTGTCTGCAATGAAAGCTGCTGATCACTAAAGATGGCACGCTCGGCATGCGCCCGCCTATGCACAGAATGGGGGCTCTCAGCAAGTGGAGCCTCGGCTCTACGCAAGCGGCTCAAGGAGGTTTGCGGGTCTGCAGCGCGGCCGAGCATCGCCACAAGGGCGGCCGACGAGCCGGGAGACTCGGTGTAGAGCGGGTGGCGCTTGCACGCACTCGGCGGCGGCATCGGTGGGAGTCTGGTCTCTGGATGACGTGCGTCCACTTATGTCTTCGCCTGTGCAAGAATTTAAACAAAATAAGTCTCTCTCGGACCACCACGACCTTCGACAGGGAGGGCCACGCCTCCCCGAGCCTGGAGAGGAGCCGGCGGAGGGGGGGGGCGAGCCGAGAACGATAGAGAGGCCGCGGATGCGGGCGCGATTCGCCGACCAGGGAGAGCCGACCCGACCTCCCGGGGAGGGGTGGCGACGAGACACAATGCCGCCACTCCCGCCCGGGGAGGCCCCACCCGGGCTGTCGGCTCCCTCGGGGCCAATGGGGCTAGCCGATGGAGGTGGGGCGGAGGGGCCGCCTCCGAAGAAGAGACATCAAAAACGACTGCAGAGGCAGTGGGGCGACGCCCGAAAGGCGAGCAAGAGACCGAACCAGACTGAAGATTCACCCTGAGGGGTGGGGGGCGAGGCCGGGCAGGGTACACGTTAGACAGTCGTGTGTGTACGTGACGGGTGGTGTCGTAGTGTCCGTGTGTCCACTAGCTCCGAGTAGAGGGGGCGTTCTGCAGTTAAGGGGAAACCCGGTACACGGAGCCCTCTCGGAGAACTGTGTTTACTTTAAGGCCCTTGCCCTGCGAATGCGCACCCCCGGGGCTAGGGCTTTCTTGCCCGCAACCCGATCCCGATCATCCGGCCCGCTGGGTGCGCTTCTGAGCTCCCCGGCCCTGGATGTGAGGCTAATAACTGCACTCCAAGTGCTCCAAGTGCTCTCACAGCAGACAGGCTCGACACAGGTGCGAACTGGCATAGGGGCATGCCAAAGTGAGGGCGGTGTGGGCCGGTGAGGCCGGCGAGATTCGTTGCGAGCTGACCCTTCTCCCACGTGCCCTTGCCCGCCCCTCTGAGTCTGACCGCCTCCCGAGAGGCCCGACTTTGAGGGGCTGGTGAGAGCCCCAACCGTTGCGCTCTCACCTCACGCTGACATATCCTTTGGGAATGCCCATGGGCTCTAGGGACCTGGGGGCAGCTTTGCCCGCGGGTGCCATGCTGGGCTTTGGTAGCCATTCTCTCCGATTCTCCGGAGAGGCCGGAAAAGTGGCTAAGGCGGCCTCCGCTCGAGGATCGTTGGGATTTTCTGGTGACTCAGGAAGGAGGGGTCTGCGCCGAATAAAAATCGGTTCCGTGCTGCCCGCGTCCGGATACACATGGCACAATTTATTAGAAGTTGAGCCGCGCACTTCCGGCCGAGAATAAAATCCCTAGAGAGAGATTCTTAGCAATACCAAACAACTCTAACACTCACACATCATTGTGGTGGTGGCAGCGCGCACCCTGCTCGGCGGCTCGCACGAATTCATTCTGCATGGTTGCAAGCCTTGCGCGTCATCATGCAGCGGCGGCGACGCTCGCTTGGTGGGGCGAGCCGCGACACGCGTTGCTGGTTCGCGCGACCGAGTGGGGTGGGTGGGGCGCCGCTAAGAGAGGCCACACCCCGCGATGAGAGATGTCTGGGCAGACGCACCGGCGCGAGCGGGCAAGAGAGACCAGCGGTATTCCTGGCGCCGCGCGCGTATGTTCGTCGGCCCGACGAAAGCACAGCTCAATCCTCTCGGCACCCCTGCTCGGTAACTCCCGCCTCCCTGCTGAGGAATCGGTCTGCTCTCGACAGGCCGACGTCGCCTTCACCGAGGGCTACACCGACGTTTGCCAGCGCTACCACGAGTCCGCAGGGCGCGTCTACGCTGCCCGCGGCCTCGTCAAGTCCGATGAGCTGGCCCTCACCTTTGGCGACAGCGGCAAGCCCCTCTTCAACCACCTCGGGCAGCTCGTCGCCATCGCCAGCTACACGCCAGGGCTGGCCACCACGCCGAGCTACTGGGCGCTGGCCGAGGGCCTCACCGCGCAGCACTTCGGCGCCGTCCCGCCTCCGACCACGCTGCCGCTCCCCGTTGCTGCCATTCCACTTTTGTTGTACGTTTTCTTTCTTTCTTTTCTTTCTAACACAGGAAACAAGAAAAGCGTGCACGAATTGTACAATCTCTCTGGGGCACGAGAGTGGCGCGCACTGGCTGAGAGACCAGCGTGTGCTGTGATAATGCTTACTTAATGGTAGACGTAATACCGAGTTAGTTTCGCGGCCCGCACCCGCGCACCGCCAACGGGCAACCCAGTACCCGGCCGGCACAGCTCACGCATGCGTACATAGAGCGCGGGACGTCCGGCGCGGCTGCCAAGAGCGCGTGCGCTGCGGCGGGGGCTACCGTACCCCGGTCGCTCTCGGCTCTGACTTCTGAGGGCCGCATGTGCGTCTGCGACATGTGGCGCGATCTACCGATCTACGTTCTACCGCATGGCGCATGCATACCGTACGAACACAAATGCGCACATCACAGACCAACGCCCTTGCTCACTGAAGCTCCTCCAAAAAAGAGAGGTCTGAACTGTACCAGACCCCACACAGCCGCACCCACTATCTGCTCTGTGTACTATACTACTCGTACGAGACCCCACATGATGGTACGTACGCTCCCCCACACGATGGTACGTAGTACGGCGCTCATGCGTTGCACACACTGCTCGCTGGCATGCGGTCAAAAGTGAGAGAGGTGCTGTGCTACCGGCCCAATGAGCCCGCGGTACCGCTGCGCGCGCGCGCGCTTGGCACGGCGCTCCTCGTCGTGCGCCGCGAGCGGGTGCTGCGGCGAGAAGCCCTTGACCCACGCGGCCGACGACTCGTGCAGGCGCTTCAGCTGGCCCGACTCGACCACCTGCAGCGCGTCGGAGCCGCCCGAGGCGATGTGGATGAACTGGCGCGGCTGGAGCGTCTTCATCTTGTCGCGGAAGCTCTTGTTGTGGTCCGTGTTCTTGACCACAGTGTCGATGAGGTCCTTGCGGTCCTTGTCGGTGCCCTCGAGCTTGCCGATGAGCCGCGTGCCGGTGATCATGCCGCGCAGGTTCTTGTCCAGGTCGGCCGGCCGCTGCGTCGCGATGACCAGCGGGAAGCCCTTGTCGCGGTGCAGCTGCAGCAGCCGCTTCGCCATCGCCGTCGACGTGACGGCGTCGCCGGACTGCGTCTGGCCCACGTTGGGCATGACCATGTGCGCCTCGTCGACCACGACCATCGTCTCGGGCGCGGCCTGCGTGCCGGTGCCCTCGCTGGCGTGGCCCTCGATGCGGCGCAGCACGGTCGAGGCGACGAGCTTGCGCATCGTCTCGGCGCCGTAGCCGTTGCCGAGGAGCGCCAGGTTGACGATGGACAGCTTGACGCGCTTGCCCGCCTCGCGCGGCCCGCAGAAGGTCGAGGCGTCGAGCGGGTACACGTCGTCGTCGGATGGGGCCGCCTCGTTGCCCTTGATCGGCTGGTACAGCAGCTCGAGGCCGCCCGACGGGTCCATGCGCACCTCGATCTCGCGCTTGACCGCGTCGAGGTCCTCCTGGCTGACCGGACCCATCACAATCGGCCGCGCGTCCCGCCGGTTGTCGGTGGCGCCGACGTACGGCTGGTCGGCCTGGTTGAGCTCGCGCAGCAGCTGCTCGAACGACGTGGGCACGCTTCCGCCGGCCTCCTTGCACTTGAAGAAGACCTTGCACACCGAGTCGATGAGCGCCGAGGCGATCTTCTTGTCGTCGGCGGCGCGCACGCCGTAGGCGCCGCTCGCGTTCCGCGCGGTCGGCATGTCGAAGCCGCCCTCGAGCCGCGCGTTGCCCGTCTTGTCGAGGCAGACCGTGCCGCTCAGGACGTCGGCCGCAACGTCCGTGGCAAGGATGAAGAAGCCGCTCTTGCCCTCGCGCGTCGTGAGGTCGAACGAGTTGAGCTCGAGCGTGCGGTTGAAGGGGCTGAGTGTGCCGGGCAGCCCCATGTCGGAGCCGACCGTGTAGACGCAGACGTCCACGTCCTGGTCAAAAGCAACATCCGTGCCGCGGATCATCTGCGTGAGGTCGCCCTTGAGGTCGAGCACAATGATCTCCTTGAGGCTCGTCAGCTGCACCGCGCAGCAGGCGATGAGCTGCTTCAGCAGCCAAGTCTTGCCGCTGCCGGGGTCGCCGATGAGGAGCGTGCCGAGAGCGAGGTCCGGGACCGCGATGGAGGCCTTGGCGCGGCTCCCGACGACCGTGCCAAAGTCCACGCGGGTGGGGGCGGGGGGCGGCTGCGGCGCGTTGCGCGGGGGCTGGCGGGGCGGCGCGTTGAGCACGCCGCCGTCCGGCATGCCGCCGCTCTCGCCCTCGCCTCCAGCCGCGCCGCCCCCGCCGCCGCCCTCGTCTCCACCCTCGCCGCCGCCACCCTCGCCGCCGCCGCCCTCGTCACCGCCCTCGCCGCCCCCGCCCTCGCCGCCCCCCACGCCGTCCAGCCAGTTGGCGACGTCGCCGTGCCCGTTGCGGCGAGCCAAGGCGGCTGGCGTGTCGCCAGCGAACGGGCCACCCGTCACCGTCACCGCAGCATCGGCACCCTGCCCGTGCAGCCACTTCACGAGGTCGAGGTGGCTGTAGCGTGCGGCGGCGTGGATGGGCTGCCCGCCGTCGTTGTTGGCGGCGGTGAGGGGCACGCCCTGCCCGTGCAGCCACTTCACGACGTCGAGGCGGCCGCCCGCTGCGGCGAAGTGGATGGGCTGCCGGCCGTCGTTGGTGGCGGCAGTGAGGGACACGCCCTGCCCGACGAGCCACTGCACGACATCGAGGTGGCCGTTCTTAGCGGCGAAGTGGATGGGCTGCCAGCCGTCGTTGTCGGCGGCGGTGAGGGGCACGCCCTGCCCGTGCAGCCACTTCACGACGTCGAGGTGGCCGCCCGCTGCGGCGTCGTGGATGGGCTGCACGCCGTTGTTGATGGCGGCGGTGAGGGTCACGCCCTGCCCGTGCAGCTCTTGCACGCGCTGCAGGTTACCGGCTCGGCAGGCGGCGCGCAGCTCCCGCTCCATCCCCGTCTTGCACACCTTGACCGGCTGCTCGCTTTGGACGCGCCGTTCCGAAAAGAATTTTACAAAGGAACTGCGAAAAGAATTTTACAAAAACTCCCTCGCACAACACAGGGCACGGGACTGGCGCGCACTGGCACTAACACTCGGAATTCAAGGGCGCAGACCCTCTCACAGCGCAGACTGGCACGAACTAGCACCACAAAAGGCACAGCATCCGAAAAGAATCGCGCGCACGCGCCGGAATACGCTCTTCCGGGTTCCTTTCTAGGTTCTCGGCGTCTCCTCGCGCCGGCGTCGTTACTCGCTCACCAAAGGCGGACTTCCCCACCCCCAAAAGCTATAGGTGATAGTCCCGCGCGGCGCGTGCGGCACCGGCTCTGCGGGGTCGGCGGGCGCCTCGGTGGGCTGCCATTCCACGAGCGAAGCAGCCGACGCTCGGCTGGAGCGCCTCTCCAGTCATGGACACCCATACCGCGTTACTCCGGGTGGTGTGGTCAGGTGGGCGAGCGGGTACGGCGCGACGCCCGTCTTCACGGACGGGCGCCCTTCCCGCACCAGATTCCCCGAGATTTCCCGAGAGTTCCCGAGAGAGTCCCCGAGAGTCCCCGAGAGTCCCCGAGACTCGCGCACGAGGCGGAGGAGCCCCTCGGTGGTGAGCTCGCTCCCCTTCTCACTCAGGAGCCTTCTAGGAGCCTTCCAGGAACCTTCGGACTTAGGATGCCTCCCGACGAGGCGGAGGCCGCGGAGCTCGAGGCGATGTCGCTCCTCTTCGAGCAGCAGATGCAGTCGCCCGTATACTCGATGGCGCGCGGGCCGCTGCTGCAGCTGCTGCTCATCCAGACGCAGTACATGCGGCGCGAGCTCGTGCAGGTGGTGGGCGCGAGGGGAGGGGCTCTCGGGTAATCTCGGGCGATCTCGCGGCGATCTCGGGGAATCTCGGGTAGACCTCGGGTGATTGCTCGTGCAGATGGGCGCGATGGACACCCTCATGGCACAAAACTCGCTCACCGCGACGATGTCGGCGATGCTGCCGGGCGCCGTAGCCCTCGCGCACCGTCGACGCAGTACCCCACCAACCCGGTACCCGAATCCAGTGACGACGCTCGCGCCGCCGCTCTCGCGCCTCTCTGCTCAAGCAGGCGCGGCACAGAGCCGCTGCCCCTCAGTCCCATCCCTGTGGATCGCTCGAGCCGCTGGTTAGGTGCGGCTCGTGCTGCGCGATACGGAGCGGCTCCTCCTCCGCTCGCTCGCCGCCGGCGCAGAGGTGCTCTCCGAGTCTCGACCTCGGCTTGCTCCTCTCGCCTGCTCAATCCCCAGCCAATCGGTCTCACAGGTGCTGTCCGAGGTCGACCTCGGCCTGCTCGTCATCTCGCTGCACGCGATGCGCCAGAAGGTGCGGCGGCACCGCGTCCTCCTCTCGGCCGGAGAGCGGCAGCTCCTCTTCGAGGCCCGCGCTGACCGAGAGTCGGACACTCTTGACTCACCCCTGACTCTAGGTCGTCGTTGCCTCATTAGGACTGCGCCGACCTCGAGTCGGACACCTTCGACGTGCACCACAAGATGCTCATCCTGCAGCGGATGTACCGGACGCAGCCCGCGCTGCTCCTCAAGGCGGGGCCGCCCGGCGCCCCCCGCCGCATGAGGCAGGAGCTCGGCTTCGGCATCGAGCACGACTCGGCCGCGTACACGGACTTTGGCGACGCACGCCGCTCGCGCAGCAGCAGGCAGGCGCGTGCTCTGGGTGCGCACGGCGCGGTTGAGGGGTGACCGACAGTCAGCTGTCAGGCAGGGGGTGGCGGGGGATGAAAAAGAAATCCGGCGCGTCCGACTGCGACACGGCCCGCGTGGCACGCCGCGAACCTCAGCCCGATCTTCTTTTGGCGCGGACCGGCGGCGACCTGCCCGGGAAGCCGGGCAGCGTGACGCCGCCAACTTTACCTCCCATACGTGCAGCCACGTCAGTACGTGTGTGTCCTCCTCCTTGTCGCTGTCCGCTGAGAAAAATTCTGAAACGGCGCGTGCAGGAGAGTCACCGACGAGTCGGTCCGCGTGACTCCTCGCCTCCCGCGTACTCTACCGTTCTCGCACACATCCGCCCAGATAAACTCACCGCGTTAGTTTGGCCTCACTGAAGCCTGACGATGCCTGAAGAATCGTCAGATTTCAGATTAGGACGCTGCGCACCCTCTAGACAAGGGACACCAGATCCGTTTTAGATAGTATATACTATGACAAGCGAACTCCCTCACACCGCAACAAGAAAAAGAAATGCGAGCGCGACAGCCCCAGCCTCAGCCACCGTATTGGTGCCTCTAAGAAAGAGCCATGTGACAGCCCCCCCCCCCCCCTCTCCCCAAACGCTCAAGGCCGCGCTCATTCCACGCGGGATGCGACCATGTGCGAGCTAGCTCTTTGTACTAACGTGTGAGTCCCGTGTCGCGTGTGTGTCGGTGCATCGCCGCGCCGCACTTTGGATCTTTGCGCACAACCTCGCAGCCGATCAGACCTGCTGCTGCACCGGCACCGATGCCGATGACGACGCCTCGCCTCCAGCGCCGTCGCGCGGGGGAGCCTCCGCAGAGCTGCGGCTGCTCATCTTGGCAAACACCCGGCTAAGGCCGCCTAAGCTGCGCCCCGCGAGGCTGCCGCGCTCGGCGATGCTGTCTGAAAGCAAATCCGCCCGCGACCGAGCGGGGGTCGCGCCGAGGCTTTTTGCCAGAAGCACGAGCGACACCTGCGGAGAGGGACAGCCCCTCGGCACAAAGCTATATGCGCGAGCTGTGGGAGAGAGGGCGCGCGCCTTGCGGTGGCGCCCGGGGAAGCACGACTTTGCCAGGTCCTTGTAGAGTCCGCCGGCGATGAGCTCCTGCGGCGTTGGGAGGAGAGGGATGCAGGCGGAGGGGAGAGGACGAACGTCAATGCGAGACAATCGCTCCTGCGGCGTGGTTTCGAAAAACTTGGAGAAGGGGCAGCCGCCGAGGTCCGGGTCGTTCTCGTGCGCCATGACGATCTTCAGCCTGTCCTCGCGCGCCTGCTTGACCTGGTCGGCCAGCCGCTCGTCGCTAACGAAGCTGTGCTCGTTGAGGTAGAGCAGCATGTGCGTCGCGGTGGCCGGCCGAGCATCGGCGGTGGAGATCGTGAGATCGGCAAAGGCGGCGGCGATCTCGTTGGCCAGCTCCACAGTGCCCCCGCGTTGGCCGGCGAGGCCCAGACCGTGGTTTTGGAAAAGGCGAGCGACTGGCTCTCGGGCTCGCCCGACACGCAAAGCGGGAGGGAGGTCTGGTTGAGATAGTTGGGCGAGCAGAGGAGCAACGCCTGTGGTTCAAGTGGGGTTGGTGGGAAACAGGGAGGACTGCGGAGCGGCTGGCTGTGGCCCGCGCGGCGCCTCGGCGATGATCTTGAGCGAGATGAGCTGAAACTCATCGATGCGATACCAGATCGTGAGCGGCCAGTCCTTGTCAAAGATGTCAGGCTGCAGGTCCTCGGGGCACTCTGCGCGCAGCGCCTGCAGCGTCCCGCCGCCCTTGTCAGGGTCCGCTTCTTGGACGAGGACCAGCGGCTTGTCCATCACGAGCGACGAGCGGATCTCGCGGAGGCAGTTCTGAGGCGCGGGAGAGGCGGGAGGTATAGGGCCAGAGTGCGGTCTGGAGTCGGGGTGGGAGGAAGAGGCGAGCCTTGGAGCGGAAGTAGCCCCTCGAGAGGAAGAAGAGGATGACTTGCGAGCGTTGGATACGGTTGGACGCTCTTGGGACGCGCCGAAAAACCAGAGGTTTGGAAAGGGGGCTACTGGGGCGCCAAATTCACACCTCGCGGGACTACTTATGTTTTCGTAAACGTAGTCGTGGCCCCCCGCTACGTTGCACGAATGCGACTGGGTAGCGGGGGGCTACAAGAAGAGAGAGCTAAAAGTACGTTCAAGAAAGGCGCCCCAGAGACCGCAGCCTCCGAGGGAGGGTGTAGAGGATGTAGAGTGTATCGCGCCGCCCCGCTCCGCCCCGCCCGCCGCCGCGCCGCCCCGCCGCCCGATGATTATTAATTAATAATTAATTAACAAATAAGTAATCACCCCACCGCCGCCGCGCCGCCCCGCCCTGCGCCGCCCGCTGCCTCGTCGCGCCGCCGCGCCGCGCCGCCCACCGCCGCGCCGCGCCGCCGCCCGATGATTAATAATTAATAATTAATAATGTGTGTTTGTGTGTGTGTGCGTTTGTTTGCGCGATGGCAGGGAAGGGCAGGGCAGCCGCGAGCGGCAAGTGGCGTCGGCGACGCGGCGAGGACACGATGGTGACGCCCACAGCGCAGCGTGCGCGGCAGCAGCGACGCCGGCGGCCCCACGCCGCATCAGCGGCGCTCTGAGTGAGAAACTCGCGCTGCACAGCCTGCTGAGCACGCTCCCGACGAGCGGCGCGCCACGCTGGCCCGCCGCAGGCGACGCGGGCGGCGAGCCGATGCGCGTGTCGTAGGCGTAGTCAGCGCTGGCGAAGCGAGGCGGCCGGCGCCGGCCCCCGGAAACGGTTGCAGCGAGAGAAACGAGTCAAAAGACACTGTTGAAAGTGTGGGGAGCAGCCTGCCGTCGAGCAGCGCGCCGCGCAAGCCCGCTGCTGGCGACCCGATCGAGAGCTCGTAGTCATGGTATACTATTCAGCGCGCCATATCGCGCCCGAGGCGGCCCGGTCTGGCCCTGCAGGCCTTCCCAGAGAGCTTGGCGAGGCTGTACAGAGTGCCGGGAGCACACTGGGCAGGCTCCCGTCGAGCGACGAGCCATGCTCGTCGCGGGCGCCGAGCTCGAAGACCCGCTCGGAGCTTCGCCCAGCCCGGCGGGCCCGCCCGCACGCCCGCGGCCGTCCGTAGATAGACATGGAAGACCAGCTTCTTGCCAGCGCTCACATGCCAAAACACACCTCGCAGCGCGCGAGACGTGGCCTCAGCTCGGCGCCGCGAGAGCAGCCGGTCGGCGTGGGTACCAAGCGCGCTTCGAAGGGCTCGTTCGCACCGAGAAAGGAAAAAGAAAAAACCTCTCAAGTCGCGGCCGCGACTTGGGACCCCTTCCCGTCCAGCAGGTCAACAGCCATCAGCAATGCCGCGCTGCGCAGATTTCGCCTACAAGAAGGCGCCCCACGCCCCCAGAGACCGCAGCCCATCCCCGCAGCCCGCCCCGCCTGCCCGGCCCGCAAGCCCCCCCCTGCCCGCCCTGGTTTCGCGCGCCGGTTTGGCGGGAGTTGAGTGGTGCAAATTAGCGGGCCGGACTGCTCCCCGCGCACGAGCCTACCCCTCGTACCGCGCCGCTCGCGCTCTATTCGCCCGCCCCCTTCCGTCTCCCCCGCCCCTCTGCGGCGCCTGCCCTCCCGCCAAGACCCGCCTGCCCGCCGCAGGACCACCCGTTTGAGAAGCGGCAGGCGGAGGCGGCGCGGATCCGCGAAAAGTACCCGGACCGCATCCCCGTCATCTGCGAGAAGGAGCCGCGCTCAGACATCCCGCCGGTGCTGCCATTCGCTCGCGGCCGGCGCCCCCGCTGCCCCCTGCCCGAGCGCTGGTTGCGCGCTGCGCCACAGGTGGACAAGCGAAAGTACCTGATCCCGATGGACCTGACGGTCGGCCAGTTCGTGTACGTGATCCGCAAGCGCATCTCGATCCCTCCCGAGAAGGCCATCTTCATCTTTGTCAACAACACGCTGCCGCCCACCGCCGCGCTCATGTCGACCGTCTACGAGAACCATCGCGACCCGGACGGATTCATGTACATGATGTACGGCGGGGAGAACACATTCGGAGAGCTCGAGCTGCGACCTCTCTCAGAGGTGCGACCCCCCCCACCCCCCCACCCCCCCACCCCCCCACCCCCTTTGCCGCCGCCTCCTCTTCCAACTCGTCGACCCCCTCTCCCCTGCCCCCCGGCCCGCAGCTGCTCGAGGAGCTCGACAGATGAGCGGCAGAAGAGTAGCCGCCCCGCGTTTCTCGCCGGCAGAGCCCCATCCGCACAGGCAGCGTGCCGCAGCGCAACTTGCCGCGGCGGCGGACGCGAGGGCCGATCCGACGCTGCTCGAGACCGATGACTGCCCTCTGTGCGTGCTCCCCTCTCTCCCGTGTACTCCCCCCCCCCCCCCTTCCCCCTCCCCCCACCCCCGCCCCTCCCTAATAAAGCGCTGCGCCCTAGTATCGCCTACCGCCCACACCCCTAACCCATATCCTAATAATATTACCGTGTGCTCCCGTGCATTCCGCTGGCAAAAGGTCGTCGACCCCTCTCTCTCTGTGTTCACCGCGTGTGGTTCATGCATGTGTGCGGGGGATTGCTATGTGAGTGTACCCTTTCTATAGCCAGCCAATTCTCGCGCGGAACGATTCAAATCATAAACAGGAGCGTGTGGACGCATCGCTGAATCGGTCGACGAGGACTAAATAAATAAACGGAGCTGAGCTGGTCGCCCGGGTAGTAGCACGAGGCGTACGGCCGCAGCGCCGCGCCCGTCGCAATGAGATTGACCTCTGCCGCGCGAGCGCGTGGGGCGGTGGCACGCCCTCCAAGCCGTCGCCTCTGCCCGCAGAGGAGGGACGGACGGCTCCGGGAGCCGACGTCAACGCAATAGAGGCGTGGGCAGCGACGTCAGCGCAGCAGAAGTGGCGTGAGTAGCGAGCTGAGCATGCCGTTGACTCTCCGCGCCCACCGGAAAGCGACCCACCCGAAGAGGAGAGCGCCATTCCACCTCTCCTCGAGCTCGCAGACGAGCCCGTCCGCCGCCCGCCGGCGCACGAGCAGCGTGCTCCGCACGACCAGCCCGCTCGGCAGGAGTGCGCACGAGAAGTAGCGCTGGTGGAGGTCGACAGTGGAGGTGAGGTCGTCGATGAAGTTTGCGCGCGGCGCCTCGACGTGCTCCGGGCGACAGAAGGTTAGCGCACGGAAGGCTTCGCTCACCTCCCGCCGCCCTGAACAGCGAGCCACGGGGTCGGTGAAGGTCACCTGAGGGCTGCAGGCCTGCTCATCGAGGCCACGCCCGCTGTACATCGCGGCAGCGAGCGCCCGTTCCTTTGAGCAGCGAGGGTCGCTTGGCGCTGTGGCGGGTGAGTCGAGTCTAGAGGTGCAAGCAGCGCCGATGCCGGCGGCCGTGAACACGCAGTGGCCGGTCACCAGCGCGCCGGCTGCTTCACGCAGGCGAGGGAGCATCACATGTGCATGCACATGCATACTAGTACCCTAGGACGTCTGCCCGTCTCGAAAAAGGAGAAAAAAACCCGGCGCTGCCCGCAACCCGATACCGAGCATGGCCCGCTGGGTGCGCTTCTTAGCTCCCCTTCCTGGATGTGAGGTTGCCAAATGCACTCCAAGTGCCCCAAGAACCAAAGTGCAAAGATACGCAGTGGTCCATGATATGGACACAAAAACAAATATGGATTTAGGATTCAGCTGTACGGCCCCCCATGCAGCGACCCTTCACAGTGGCACATGCTGCCGGCTACGTATAGTACAAAATCTGCTACACAAGAACATGTTGCCCCTCCTCGCCATCTCGACGCCTACACCGGGGGCCTGCTGGCGAAACTCGGCTCTCGGGGCGGAGCCGAGCGACGCCCCCGCGCCTCGCTCTCATCTCAGGCACAGATGAGGGTGACCTCGCGCTCTCGGCAGGCGGCCGCGATGCCGCCGTGCCACTCGTGCGCCGCGGGGAGCCAGAGCGTCTTGAGGCTCGCAAAGGCGCCGCTCTCCAGGGCCGCGGCCATCGCGTCCACGCCGGCGGTGCTGATGCGCGGGTTCTCGCGCAGGCCGAGCGTGTCCACAGCGCCGAGGGCGGTGCGGCCGCAGCGGGCGAGGGCCTGCGGGAGCAAAGGGAGTGGCGGGGTGAGGCTCTGAGTACAGTCTGTGAGTACAGGGAGCGAAACGCAGCGTTTCAGACCTGCACGCCCGCGTCACCGATGCAGTTGGCGCCCAGGCCGAGCTTGGCGAGGCGGGGCAGCTCGCCGGCCTCAAATAGCTTGGTGAGGGAGATCACGCCCTCGTCGGAGATGTCGTTCCCAAAGAGCCAGAGACGCTGCAGAGCGGGCAGCACCCGGCCGGGGCTCGCCGAGAGCGCTTCCGCCAGGGCCTGGATGGAACAGTCGCCGAGGCCGTTGTGCGCGAGGCCGAGGGTGCGGAGGCGCGGGACGCGGGCGAGCGAGGCGACGATCGGGCGCAGGCCATCATCGCCGAGGTAGCAGCCTCCCAGCCGGATGTGCGAGAGTCCGTTGGTGAGGCCGCAGTCCATCAGCATCGTGAGGGTCGAGGCCTCGGCCAGGCCGAAGCCCGTGCCGAACGCATCGATGCTCCACCGCAGCCGCTTCACCTGGAGACGACGCGGGGTGAGCGACACAGCACGGCACTCAAAGCAGCGGTGATCAAGGCGCGGAGCGACACCTCCTGTCGCTCGACCTCCAAGGCCCAACGCTTGCACTTCTGCTCGCTGATGTCGCTTAGCGCGGGAGCAAAGGACTCGCGGTGGTGAAGCCATTTGGCTGACGCTTGGTCGAGCAGCGGCGGAAGCGAAGAGCAATTGTCGAGCAGCGGCGGAAGCGAGGAGCGTTGCTGCTGCGCGAGCAGGAGAGCGTCGACATACGAGACCGCATCCGGGTCGAGCGAATCGCATTGCTCCCGTGCGAGCAGGAGAGTCGCGTCGAGCGACTCGTGCTGCTCCTGTGCGAGCCTCGCATCGAGCGACTCAACGAAGCTGCTCATGAGCTTCGGCTTCCGACTATTGCGTCCTTGACAGGAGCTCAAAGCGTCTCAAGTGCTGGATGTCACGGGCGCTAGGTGTTATTTTTTCTTCTTCGGCAAGGCGGCTCGCACTCCGTGAACAGAGCAGCGAGGCCTTTGGCGCCACCACCGTCTTCAGAACCTTTCTGTTCTGTCGGCCGCACTGTCAAAATGTGACTTCCAAACTGTTTCTCTTCCGGTGTGCGCCAGTCCACGCCCTTAAAGAAAGAAAGAAAACGGACAACCCAAGGGAGTCCACGCCCTTGTCGTACTTTGAGATCGTGCGGGAATTCTTTTCCAACAAAAGCAAGCGCTCCGCGTGTCTTCGTCCTCCGGTCGAGTCTTCCGCTTCTGTGCGCCGTTGCCCTTTCGCGCTCACCCTCCTACGCTCGACTCGCCGCCCCACGTGCACGCGCTCTCCACCGCGCGCTCTCCACCGCGCGCCGGAAGCCCTTGCTGCACCAGAGCCGCTCAGCCCCACGGCGCCGCCCTCGCCAGCGCCTCCGCGCCACCACCAGCACAACACGCGCGGCTGCGCCCCTCCCCGCCTCACTAACCACCCGCTCTTCACCGCCCACCTCTCCATCGCCCGCTCTCCACCGCCCACCTCTCCACCACCCCGCTATCCAACGCCGTCCCTCACCCGCAATCTCCGCCCCGCGCGCTCACACACCGCACTCTCCACCCCGCGTGATCACACACCACGCTCTTCGCCGCGCGCCGAAGCCATGAACAACAGACCTCACTTAGCAGGTGATGAAAGCTGTTCGGGTCCCGCGAGGCACGTACTTCAAGCACGCGGTCGGCACGACTGGTCTCGACGAGCGCCAGCGCGGGGCGATCATGAGCTACAACGCTTCACTGACTCAGTGCCCGCAGCGCTCGTGCGGGAACTACCTCGAAGATGGCCACGTCGGCGCGCACGTGCAGATCAAAGGTCACAGCGGCATGTGGATTATTCCTACTTGCAAAGACTGCAACACCGAGGCCAAGAACATCGCGGACGTCAACGTGTACAACACCAACGAGTGGGTCGACTTGACGGCCGGAGTTAGTTGTCGCCTTGCGGTGCGATTCGGAATACTGAGCCGACGCTGGTCGCAGAGCTGGCAAGGACCCGGGGCCGTCAGCAGTCAGGCGGTGATGCGCCTACTGTCCATTTCTCTGCTATACTTGAAACGAGGCTTCTGTTAGGGACCCGGCTTTTTCTTTGTTTCCCCGGGCGGGAGAAGTTCCTCTGTGGTTGGTTCTTGTGTTTGTTGTAAAATTCTTGTGTCCAGACGACTCATTATTTTTTTTTGGTCGTCCGTGATAGTTGAGCTTTGTGTTGTGTGTGTTGTTGCGCCCAACTGCGCAACTAGGCGTCGGCTCGTACTGACTGGGGCCCGCATACCACGCCATTCGGCAAGTGCTCTTCGATGTCTTCTGCCGCCGAGCCCCTGCTACCAATGGCCCTGGAAGGCGCCGGGAGCAGCTCGCACATCGACCTGATTCTCGAGGACATTGAGACCCAGCTCCTGCGCGTGGAAAGGGCTGCGTCGGCGGTGAAAAAGATATTGGGCGTAACAAACAAGCTTCTTCTCCTGCTCCAGCTTGTGGCCTAGATGGCGGGATGAACCCTCTAGCAGCATCTCTAGCCAGCAGATCTCACATCTCTGGCTCGATCACATCGCCTCGTCACACGTCACCCATGATCGTCGCCCCGCTGGATCTGCAGGCTGAGCACCTCTTCCCTCATTGCTGCGGCTGTCGCCCTGCACATCAGCCAAGAGACGATGGCTGTTGTTGGGGTGGTGAACGGGATCGCGGTGGGGATCGAGAAGAAGCTTCGCCTCGAGGCCAAGGAGGATGGCCTCGAGAGCGTGCTCGCGGAGATTGAGACGCTGCTGACGGAGACAAAGCACGCCGCGATGGAGCACAGGCACGGGCAGTTTGATAGTCATGAGATGTCCAAGCTACAAAAGGACTTCAAGCGGCTGCTGGCCAGCTGCTCGCACCTCATGCAGCTTTGAGCTGCTCGCACCTGCAGGCAGCGCCTGCTGTTTACTTCGAGGCATTCGCAGCGGACGCTAGCTACATTGGAGAGCTTCGAGGATGGATTGACAAGGACACGAACGAGGAAGACGCAACGGGGGGAGCCGGCGGAGGCGCAGTGACGTGACCCCCCCCCTCACACAAACCGCTCAGGGCTCACCCACGCACTGTGGGCCTTCGTTGGCAGACGGCACTTTATTTACTGTACTGTACTGGATTCTGCCGATTTTCCTGTCTTTTTTTTAGACGTGGGGAGTCACGAGGGTTGCCCCCCCTTACCAGCTCACCTGGTGTGGCGAGACGTTTACCATACCGCCTTACCTTACCTCGACTCTACCAAGACATAGACAAGACGAGAGCACGAGGAGCCCCGCACTGTGACTTCACACACATATTGAGGTGTGCGAGGCGCGCCTGAGCTAGGGGCAGCCGCGCGGTCCCCACAAAACCTCGAGACGCGAACCGTGAAACAGTAAAGTGAACAGATACTTTGCTGGGACACTGCGTCCGGGCCCCTAGGGGACGCGCGTCCACAGCACACTGCGTGTGTTCGTGAAGGTGCGGTCCGGCTCAGCTCAAGCCCCGCTGCCGTGCGGGATGACGCTCAGGCGCGCCGCGAGGGTGGAGGAGGGGGTCGTCGTGGCCATGCGCGGCGTGGCGACGGCGCGGGCTGCGCTGTCATGCCTCATAACCAGCTGCTCGCGCGCGTCGTCGCGCATCGTCAGCAGCTGCGACCGCACCCGCTGCAGGGTCCTGCCAAGCGACAGCGAGCTCCCCGCCACCGTCGAGAGACGGGGCCCGTCGGCGCGCAAGACGACCTCGCGTATCTTGCTCCACCGCGACGGCATCGATGCGGCGGCGGTGGCGCCCTCGGCGCTGGTGGCGGTGCCCTCGGCGGCGGCGCCCTCGGCGCTGGTGGTGGTGCCGGAGGCGGAGGCGCCGTCGGCGGCAAGGATGGCAGCAGCCTTGCGGCGTGTCAACGTGCTGCGTGGTCCGTCTGGGCCGAGGTATGCTGCGTGGTGGGAGCTGTAGGCGCGCGTGATGGCGTAGGCGGCACCGTGGAAGAGAAGACACCTATATAAGGAACCAATGATTAATTCCTTTGCACTTCATCGATCTCATCGCTCTGGGTGCCGTAAGAGGAAACACCATACGTAGAGGACGAAGCAAAAGGCGAAGACGAGTCGGTCCTCGATGCTCTCGTCGGAATCTCCTGGAGATCGACCACTGCACAATGATAACCGAATAATCAATCAGGTTCTCGCCGGCGTGTCGCCTGGGAGTTCAATGGAGCCGAACATCTGCTGCGAGGTGACGATTGCGTAGTAGCCGTACGTGAAGACGGACGTCCAGGTGAGCCACGTCAGGTAGGGCGGGATGGCGGCGATTGGAAGGAAGAAGCCGCAGACGTTCTGGTAGAGCAGCACCGCGCAGCCGAACGCGGTGGTGGCGGCGCCGAGCCCGGGGACGAGCGTGGTGAGGAGCATGGCGACCTAGCATGAGTACGTGTGCGAGGGGGATCACTCATTAGCAAGGCGGAGCCGAGAGAGAGGGGAGGGGGCGTGGTGATCAGCACTCTCCGACTCAGGACCAAGCTCGGGTCTCGGGGTAATCTCGGGTAATCTCTGGTACTCTCGACCGCTGAGCCGGCGAGGCCCATCCCGCCGGTGACCAGGGCGGCGGCCAAGTAGGCGGACCAGGCGGGGCGCAGCTGGCCGATGAAGTAGAAGCAGGGCGTGTAGAAGAGCGCCTTGAGGGCCGCGGTGAGCCCGAGCTTGACGAGCCAGGCGAGGTGCCACGCGAGGACGGAGTAGGCGCGCGCTCCTGCGAGGGGAGATATGGGGAGATATGGGGAGATATGGGGAGATATGGGGAGATGCGGGGAGATATGAGGAAGGAGTGAGCGCGAGCGCCGTGCTCGCGCGCGAAGAAGCGCTTGTCGGCGATGACGGCCGGCACAAACACGGCCTCGTTGACGAACAGGGCGTTGATGACGAGGAAGAGGAAGCCTCGGAACGCAAAGACGGCGTTCGCGCTGGCGAGGATCGCCCGGCCGCACTCGGTCGCGTCGGCGCCCACGTTGTACTGGCCGTTCGAGGCGGCTTCGTCCATCGGCACGTGGCAGACGCACCCCTGTCGCCCGCTCGGTTCGATGGGGTCGCAGCCCATGTCGTCGCGGTACACGGACGCTGGTTGCGCACTGAGCGGCGGCTGCTCGACCAGCAGGTAGGTTGAGGCGTTGAGCGCAAGCACAAAACCGTTGAGGACCCAGGTGAACTGGTACCCGAAATTGCGCGTGTCGAGCGTCCACTGCCTCCGCACCAGGACGCCGACCTGCCGGGTGCACACAGCGGCATGTTGCTGGCATTGTGAACCGCGTGTCACTCGAGTGAGTGTGTACGGATGTATGAAGCAACTATGACGACCTGGTGCATCAGCGGGGTGGGGTAGCCGCCGCTGCTGCCGCAGCAGCCGACGCGAGCGCCCTCCTGCTCCTTTGGAGCCTCGAGCGACGCCGCCGCGTCGGCGAGGTCCGGGTGGCACCCGAGCTCGACTGAGTCAATCTCGTCCTCGATCTTACGGCGGAGGGCCTGTGTTTGTTGTGAGCACGCCAGAGTGGGGGCGGGAAGATGGTGTCTTGCGGCGTCTTTCATTGGAGCGCCGCGTGACGGCGTGGACACAGTGGACGCATCTAGGCCGGAGGGCCGACGCGGCGAAGCGGGCTACGAGGTCGACACTCTGCTCGGCGCCGTCGGCGTCGGCGTCCGCCTCCTTGGTGTGCGTGAGGTCGACCACCACATCGGCGAGGTTGACCGACGGCGGGCACGCCACGCCGCAGCCGCGAAGAAAGTCGGGCACCTAGGCCAAGAGGTTGGCCCCCTTGTGTGATCACGTCTCGGTTGTACTCGGTTGTATGTCTCGGGCCTATATCTCGGGTCTATATCTCGCGGGTCCATATGCGCCTGCGCCACCGGCCCGCAATACATGGTTTCGCCCGCCTTGATCAGGAGCAGCTGGTGGAAGAGCGCGAAGGTCTCGGCGCGCGGCTGGTGGATGGTACAGGCGAGGGTGCGGCCGCGGTCCGCGAAGCGGCGTAGCGCCGCGACCACCTAACATGCAAAGGGGCAAAACCTCTCCACCGCGTGTCGTGTGGTCCACTCCGCCCGCTGAACCTCTTCCGGAGGAGGGGAAGCAGACCCACGGCATTGAGCCCACGGCATTGAGGAGGCGGGGGAGACGCAGCGGGGGAGAGACGTCGTGGGTCTTGTGTGCGTGTGGCCACCGCAGGCGGTGTGGCCACCGCCTGCTGCGCTCCGTACGCGTCCAGTCCGGAGGTCGGCTCGTCGAGCAGCACCAGGGCAGGCCCGGAGAGGATCTCGATCGCGATAGTGACGCGGCGGCGCTGGCCGCCAGACAGGCCGCCGGACACGTCGTCGCCGATGCGCGTGTCTGCCACGTGCGCGAGGTCGAGGTCGACCATCGTCCGGGTGATGAGCTCGAGCCGCTCCTAAGGTAAGGTGCGACCCCACGTCCAGGGAAAGGAGGCCCCGGCATCAAGTGCAAGAGATCCGATCCGTGGGTGAGCAGTGTGTGTCGCTCCTGGCGCCCGACGTCGGGCCCGAGCCTCAGGGCGCACACGAACCAGAGCGTCTCGTGTACGGTGAGCGTCGAGTGGCAGCAGTCCTCCTGCATCACGTACGCGCACGTCGACCGAAAGTCCGTGCCGCGCGCCTCGCCGTTCAGTCGTACATCCCCCTCGACGACGCCAACTCGCTTGGTGTCGGCGAGGATGTCGAGGAGGGTGGACTTGCCGCAGCCACTAGGGCCCATAATAGCAGTCAACGTCCCCGGCAGCAGGACACCACTCACGCCCTTCAGTATGTGCAACTCCGGCCGGCCCCGGCCGGACAGCTTTACGGAGTAGTGAATGTCGCGAAAGGTAACGAGGGCGGGCCGCGGGGTGCGCCGAGCGCCCGTCTCCGTGCTGTGCATCCGCCCGCCGCCGCCGCGCGTGATCCAGCCGTGTAAGCCGCCGCTCCGCCAGAGCGGGTAGACGAGCCATCCCCACGCAGCTATGGGAAGACATATAAACACTGCAACGCTGAGTACTGCGAATGAGGCGGCGACGGCATCATTGATGCCGATGCTGAGGCTCTCGTACCCCATGCCTGAAAGTCAGCGGATGGTCGCCATGCCTGAAAGTCAGCGGATGTGCGAAAAAAACATAAAAAACCCTCTCAGTGGAGAGACCACTTCACAGCTATGCCTTGCTCCTTTAGGTGCTCTTAGTATGTTCTTGAATCCACCCGTCCCTGACTGCCTGAGTACACTCCCTTCCTATTGTCTTGTACTCGGCGTCCTGTGGGTGTGTTCACAGTCTTGTGTGAATTTCGGCGCCGCCGAAATTCAAGGTCCGCGGTCTCTTTTGACCGCGGCGTTAGAGAGAGCTTTGCTACATGTTGCCTTTTGTCTTCTCTCTGGCGCTCCCGCTCTTGGCCGGCGTGTTTCCGCCGACATGGAGCCGACGTGAGGTGGAACGAACCCCGACCTTCACGGTCTCTTTTGACCGCGGCGTTAGAGAGAGCTTTGCTACATGTTGCCTTTTGTCTTCTCTCTGGCGCTCCCGCTCTTGGCCGGCGTGTATCCGCCGACAAACCCTCGCCCGGGGAGACCTCGACCGGGTCGTCGACGCCCTCGGAAGCGGTGGAGCCGGGAGAAGCTGGCGGAGATGAAGGGCGGCAGCGGAGGAAGCGACACCAACAACGAGGGAAACGACCAGACCGGTCGTCGCATAACGCTCGGGAGACGAGCAAGAGAGCGAATCAAGGAGGGTTGAGACCCTGGGAAGGCGAGGGGTGAGCCCTCAGGCGGGGGGGTCTACTCAAACGCCGACGCAAGTGAGTGTAGAGTGGTGGTGTGGGGCGTGCAGTATGGTGTTCATTAGCTCCGAGTAGAGGGGGCGTCCTGCAGTTAAGGGGAAACCCGGTACGCGGGGCTAACCCTCGGAGACCCGTGTTTACTTTAAGGCCCTTGCCCTGCGAACGCGCACCCCCGGGGCTAGGGCTTTCTTGCCCGCAACCCGATCCCGATCATCCGGCCCGCTGGGTGCGCTTCTGAGCTCCCCGGCCCTGGATGTGAGGCTAATGACTGCACTCCAAGTGCTCCAAAAAATCCGCGCCCCTAGCGGCGTGCCGTCCTCCCATCCCTCCCTTGGGTTGTCTGTTTTCTTTCTTTCTTTACTGGCGCGCACTGGCACTAACACAGGTACACCACGGGAGCCGCCTAAGCGACCCCCGCGAGGACGGCGAGGCACTTAGCTCCGTGCATTCGACCGCCCTCGCCGCAGGCAAGCTCATTCACAATCTGCTCTGCGATGGCCGTGTGAAGAACGACTGAGATGCGCGGCTTGTGCGAAAAATGAATTTTAAGCCCGGCAGGATTCCCTTAGGCGTGTGTGTGTCGAAAAGCTCGTCTCGTCGCACGCCAAGGGCTTGTGCTCTGTCGAGACGTGAGGCGCTTGCGCCCAGGAGGGAACGACGCTGCTAGAGATGCCTTTGAGAGATTTTGTTAGTTGTTTGAGCCTTTCGGGGCCCAGAGATAAAACTTCTGATCTGAGCCCTGGCCTCGACACACCTCGACACCAACCTCGACACCAACTCGACACCTCGACACCCCATGCCAACTCGACCAACTCGACACACCCCTCGACACCCCTCGACACCCCTCGACACCATCTAGGCTGGTACCACGCTCGCTGGTGTCAAGGTGCCAAACTCGACACCCCGACACCGCTCGACACCGCTCGACACCGCTCGACACCGCTCGACACCGCTCGACACCACCTCGACACCTCTGATGATCTAACACCAGCAGAGACGTAGACCCATTTGGAGTCACAGAGTTAGAAATCAGGGTTGCAGCAGCAATACTTGCCTGGCAGTACTTTCATCCCTGAGTTGCAGCCTCTCAAAAGTTCTAGGTCAAGTTGCGGCTCAGTTGCACCCCTGTTGATGTAGCAAACATGGCAGTACTCAGGCAGCCCTCAGGTGCTGCACAGCACCTTGATCCTTGTACAGTGGCAATGAATCCTCACGCCAGTGAGCTTGTGCCATGAGTGCAGACCTGTGGTCCATTGCGCTTTGTGCACTGGCGACGCTGCAACGGCGACGCTGCAGCGGCGGCGACGCTGCTGCGATGGGGTACTGTAGCCCTTAGCTGCTGGACAGCACCTTGTGCAGTGGCAATGTCCACTGACTCATGGCACCAGCCTTGTGAAAGGAGCGCTGTGGTCAGTTGCGCTTTGTGCGCCGGTGGCGCTGCAGGGGCGACGACGCTGCAGCGGCGACGCTGCTGCGGTGCTGCGCCTGCACAGCACCTTTGTGCACAGTGGCAATGACTCCCGGCACTTGATGTCCTCAAATGTCCACAGAGAGTATACTGGTTGTGCTCAGGTTGTGCTACATCAACAGGGTGCAACTGAGAGGCTGCAACTAAGGGATGAAACAGCTTTGCAACTGCTGCCCAAGTTTTGTTGATACACCCACCACCCCTCGACACACCTCGACACCCCTCGACACCCCTCGACACCCCTCGACACCCCTCGACACTGGCAAGCGTGGTACCAGCCTCGACAAGCCTCGACAGGCCTCGACAGGCCTCGACAGGCCTCGACAGGCCTCGACAGGCCTCGAGCGACAGGCCTCGACAGGCCTCACCGTGCTCGACACCTCTACCCCTCGACAGCAGCTCGACACCCTCCGCGCCACCGGGCCTCGACACCTCGACACCAGGGCTCAGCTGCTGATGCCATGCGTGACCTAGTAGTGTCCCCAGCTATGGGCGTGTCCATGTTGGAGCCAGGTGTGGTGTGGACGCGAGAATAGCTCCGCCGTTCATGGAGGCAACCGATGCGAGGTCGACTGGTGAGGTGGTGTGTGTCGTCCGTGGTTTCGTATATATCAAGAATACTCACTCACTCACTCTCGAGTCCCGTGCCCAGTGTCGTGCGAAAAAAGAAAACAACATGCTCTCAAGAGCATGGTGGACGGAGGGGAGCCGCAGGACAGCCCCCGTGCGTCCGTGTGCAGACCGAGGCCCTTACTCTACAGTGTCTCAGACCGACAAAGTCCCTAATGACCGTCCCTTGTATCGTATGTTTTGTGGCCCTCGGACGCATCGTTCGGGTCGTTGTAACCTGACGCGCAGAGAGAGGTGAGGCGCGCGCGCACCTGTGTGAAGTGTCCGTTGGCTAGCGAGCGCGCGCACCGATCGACACGGCGGCCACGACAACGATTGCCGTGTCGTCTTCGTCTCCCAACTCGGTGACAACCCTACGAGGCACGAGCACAACCTGAGATGGACGCGGTTTAGGCCTGACGAGGGTGCGTCGCGACCTGCCGCAACCGTAGGTAAGACCACCGTGGATCACTTCCACGGGCAGCAGTCTGCCATACGGGAAAGTTGCTCGTATCTCGTCGTGGTCAACCGAATAGCCCTCCGGGATCCCCAACTTGACGTGAATCAGCATGTTTTTGCGCCCTCCCGGGACGTGATCGACCATACCCGGGATCGAGTTGAACTCTATCGCGTTGCGGCACGCCCGCACTGCTGCAGAGGTCGCGCCTGCGCCCTTGCGATCGCCGTGCTGGTCACAGCCGAAGCCGGTCTGGACAAACATGAGCCGATTGAGAGCAGGTGCCGACGCTTCCTGCACTGCGCCGAGGCCGAGCCGCCTCCACTCCTCGTTCCACACGGCGCTGCCTTTGCCAGAGAGAGCACGGACGGCGCTGCCTTTGCAGGCGAGAGCACGAACGGCGACGACATTGCTAGATACGGCGCGCAAGAGTGCACCTCGTAGCACGCGCATCGGCTTCGCGTCCTCTGATACCCTCGGTCGCGTCGTGGCGCGCCGGTTTTATTAAACGAGGCTCAAGCGTTTCAAATTTCTTTTGAGCTAGCCTTCGATGTTAGGAAACAAGCAAGGCCAGACATGGCATATCGCTCTCGGGCCCACAGCCCCTTCGGAGAGAGATTTTCTCCCCTTCGCCCTTCTTAGTTCGGACAACCGTCCTATCAAATTCAACTCATTCCAGCCTGAAGCCGCCCGAGGAGAACTCGAACCCGATCGCATCCGCTGCCGCCTCCAGCGCGCCCACCTCCGCCTCGCTTAGTCGCCATCCCATCGCGCCCATGTTTGCCGCCGCCATCTCCGCGTTCCTCGCGCCCGGGATCGGGATTGCTCCCTTCGAGACCACGTAGTTGATGGACACCTGAGGCACCGACTTTCCGCGCGCCGCCGCGATGCGCTGCAGCTCGCGGAGCAGCGGCGTGTAGCCTCCATCGGGGAAGCCGTCGGCTCCGCCGACGACGTACTTCTTCATCGTGAGCGACTTTGGAAACTTGGGCAGGTTGTCGGCGTCGTACCGGCCGCTCAGCAGCCCGTTCGCTAGCGGAAAGTAGGAGATCACGGGCACGGAGAGCTCGGCGCACTTGGCCAGCGTCGCCTCGACCGACTTGCGGTACATCAGGCTGTAGTTGATCTGGTTGGACGCGAGCGGGATCCCACGCGCTGCGAGGAAGGCGTGGACGCGAGCGACGTAGGTTGGCCCATAGTTGCAGACACCCTGTGGCCGAGCTGGCAGCGTGCGTGGGTGTATCTGTGCGTATGTGCCTGTCTGTGCGTGCCTGTGCGTGCCTGTGTGTGTGTGTGTGTGCGTGCCTGTGTGTGTGTGTGTGTGTGTGTGTGTGTGTGTGTGTGTGTGTGTGTGTGTGTGTGTGTGTGTGTGTGTGTGTGTGTGTGTGTGTGTGTGTGTGTGTGTGTGTGTGTGTGTGTGTGTGTGTGTGGCTTGCTACGAGTGTGAGAGGTGGCTTGTGCACCACATTGGCAGCGAGACCCATCTCGTAGCACCTCGCCAACCCCTCCCAGTACTCCTCGTCCTTGCGCCGCTCCAGACCAAACGCTTTGAGCGGCTGGATGAGGTCGGGGAAATGGATCTGGTAGAGAGGGATCTGCTCGACACCCAACCGCTCAGCGCTGGCTCGGCACGCCTCCACCACACTCTCGGCGTTGGGACGCCATGGAACAGGCGCAAACTTGGTAGCCACGTGCAGTTCGCCGGGCCCGCAGCCAATCTTGATGCCGGCGCGAGCCGCGGCCCAAGCCGTCAGCCGCTCGCTGTTGCCAAACCCGTACGCCTCCGCGGTATCAACAAAGTTGCACCCGGCGGCGACGGACGCCTGCAGCGCGCCGGCAGCAGCCTCGTCATTCTCTTTCTTGTCCAGCGCTAGATTCAGTGTGCCGAGCCCCGCCTCGCTGATGGTCAGGCTGCCGAGCGCACGGGCGCCAACCGGACTGGTGACGACCGCAGCAGCGGCGACGAGTGGCGACAGCAAAGCGGTCAGCGCGATCCTCATCAATATCAGCGACGGTCTGCTCTTCCCGCTGCAACTGGAGACAGCCTGGCTCTTCCGCGGCCCGAGAGCGAAAAGTGGTTGCGACGAGAAGAATTTTACAAGCCCAACCCGATGCCGAGCGCTCCCATCCCTCCCTTGGGTTGTCTGTTTTCTTTCTTTCTTTTTTAGCGTCCGGCCAACTGGGTGCGCTTCTCAGCTCCCCGGTCCTGGGCGTGAGGTTAATGACCGCACTCCAAGTGCTCCAAGTGCACCAGAAGAATTCAACAAAGATCTCTCGCACAGACTAGAAGAAGAACATACAGAATTCAACGTACGAGCGGACCCAACATGACAGAACACACGTTCGAAGAAGGGCGAACCAGGACGGACATCCGAGTGGAGGCTGGAGGGGAAGGCCAGGACGCTCTACCTCGGAGGGAAGAAACCGGCGCAAGACAGCGGCACGCACCTGGGGTCGAGAGAGGAAGGGGACAATCGAGTGATAAAGCTAGAGGGGACCCCGGGCCTCGAGACGAACGCGACATGGGAGGAGGAGATACCCAAGCAAAATAAGATCACGAAGGACGCGGTGAGAAAGATGATGGAGAGACAGGAGAGGGAGCGACAGGAGGGGAGCCTCGGGGCGGATGAGACGTTGTTCCCAGAGGGGGCGCCCCAGAGACACATAAACTGGCAGAAAGAAGGCTACGAGCTGTTTGTGGGGCACGGATACGGGGCGAGCGCGATCAGAGTAGGGGAGCTACAGGAGGACCCCCTAACGCGCTTCTTGCTCCGATACGATGAATTTGAGGCGGGGGGAGAGCTGACGGACGGCAAAGGAAAGCGAATTAAGATGGGAAAAGACAGCGAGCCGCTGCGGTCGGGGAAGGGACGAGCCCTGAACGTGAAAGTAGCGCAGACATGTCTCGCGCTGCACGTCTCACACCAGTTCACACACTTTGCGGCGACGGACGGAGGAAAGGACCATGAAGACAAAATGGCGGAGGATGGAAAGTACGTGCCGAACCCTAGGGTGGCGTACGGCGTGTTCGAAGGACCGACACGATTCGGAAAGAGCGTCCCGGGAGACGCACAGGTAAAGGGGAAGGACTTGGGGAGGAGCTACCCTCCCTCCAAGGTAGATACGAGACGGGCTATGGACTGAGCGACCGATTTCCCATCGAGCAAGGCCTCGGCCAAGGGTGCCTCCTTTCGCCCGCACGCAGCAAGCTCATGCTGGCCGTGATGCAGCGAACAGTCAGTAAGCTGTGTAGAGGATTTGATTTCACAGCGGCGGGTGAGAGCGTGCCGCAGCTAGTGTACGCCGACGACGGCCTGTTCCTCAGCAACGACATAGCCACGATGCAGCTAGCGCTAGAGTGCGCCTGCTTAGTGACAAAGATCTGTGGCAACAGCCTCCAGGTCAAAAAGAAGAAGAAATCGGCGTGGTCAGCGACGTACTGGGAGAACAACGAAGAGCGGGATGTCGAGGGCTACGAAATGAGGGTGCCGAAATGATACCACAGCTGAAGGGAGACGAGAGATACAAATACCTCGGAACGGAGCTAAGGACCGGGTGGGCAAACGGCGAGGGCCAGACGGAAATGAGGGAGCGGTGCGTAGCGGACTGCAAGAGAGTAATCTGGATCATAGGCAACCTGCCGCACTTGACAGGAGAGCAGATCCGACGCAACATGGCGCTAGCACTGAGCGGCATTATCGGCTAATACTACGGCCGGTCCACGGTCATCACATGGGAAGACTGCCAGAGCATTGAACAAGTGAGGGCGAGCGCCCTAAACGCAAAAGGGTACTCGGTAGGAATCCCACGACTACAAATATACGATGTGAAGGAGAGAGGAGGGATGGGAATGGAACACGCGTACACGTACGCAGCGGCGGCGCTGATCGATCAAGTGGACCGGGCCCTCAGCGCGGTGGAAGGGGAACCAGCGAGGGTGGCCGTGGAGAGCAGCCTAGCGCACACTTTGAGGAGGCTGGGATGCCGAAGTGACAACCCGCTGGAGTGGAAGCCGAGCTGGGACTGGGAAAGGGAGCTCTCGGACGAACTAATGATCGAAGCATATCTAAAGGCAAAATGGAGGTGTGGGGTGGAGACGGTCACGACAGCGGGGTGGGAAGAGAGCAAGAAGGGACCGCTTAGACCCGAGGCGTGGAGAACGACAGAGAGGCGAAAGAGAGCGTCGGGCCCGCTCCTCTTCGAGACAAGGCGTCACGGCTGGAATAACAGAGACCTCGCATGCGACTTCGCACGCAACCTAGCCAAGCAGGGGATAGCGACATGGTCGGACGTGTCACAACGGGGCACCGGGGAAGTGTTCTCCGCAAGGCCCCCCGACCGCGTCGAACTCATCGGCGCGGGCTCTCTCGGCTACGGGACCGGCCCCAGCTTCGGCTGAGGGCTGACAAGCTGCCGAGCCCAAATCACTGTGAGAGTCGTGATTTCTTGTTGGTTTTCATGGTCAACCCTTGGTTCTATCCTCGCGGCGACTGGTACACCTTATACTGGGACGGCAGCACGGCCGAGAAGGTCGCACGGCGCGCTGTCTTCCCGACGCTCGAGCACGACGACCACGACCCCGGGCCCCTCGCAGAGCGCATCAGTCAGGCGCGACAAGCGCGAGTTCTCCGACCGCTCCTCCGACGACTCCTCCACTCCGACCACGGCTCATGCGGCACCGACTCCACTAGCGAGGCGAATGACATATTCCACACCCTCGACGACCATCTCGGCCACGGTTCCGACTCCGGCTTCGGCTGGTAGTCGACAAGCTGCCGAGCCCAAATCACTGTTGGTGCCAGATTTCTTGTTGGCTTCTAAAAATCTCAAATGTCTCGGTTAGGTTAGGTTAGGTAGGAAGGTGAAGAACAGCCAGGCTCGGACTGGACACCTACGCGGTATCAGCAAGGTAGGTAGGAGCTCGGATATCAGAGTACCGACGGCTAAGGCCGAGGCAGAAAAGGTTTCTGTTTTTTCTCCGCTTTTCTTCACAGGATTTTCCTGTGAAGAGAGACGTAGAGAAACAGATCTTTCAAACTCGGTGTCGAACCACCAGCCCGACGCTCACTACAAGTGACAGCAACTTCTACCCTTATAAGTCTCTCGTGTCGGCGCCGACGCTCTTTTAACGTAGAACGTCCCAGCTGAACACCGCCCGCCACGATCGATCAGTCCACAATCGTCGGCCCGCAGCGACCCGCAGCGATGGATGCCGCCGCCCCCCCGGCCCCTACGGCCGACGCGCCGATGCACGACCGGCCTCCGTCGGACGGCTCTCCGGCCTCTCCGGCCGCTGCCGCCCGCGCTGCTGCCGATCCAGTCCCTCTCACGCTCAGCGATACCCGCACAACCTACGACGACAACTTTGGTCGCCGGCTTTGGCCAGGTGCAGCCACCACCTGCTTGCCTCCATGTTCACGCTTCGCGCCCCTCCCCCCCCTCTGACGCCGCCGTATGACCTTAGGTGAGGGGCACGACTACTCGCCTGGAAGGCGCTCTCATCAGCAAGTCACCCAGGCACCAACTCCTGGGCGTTTACGCTTGACTACGAAACCATGCAGTGGATGCAGCTCGATCAAAACGGCGACGCCAACAGCTGGCCCCTGGGCGAGTTCCTTGCGCTCAGGATGAGGTGCGAGCCATGATGCTCGACTATCAGCGTGCACCAAGTCGCTCACATTCCGTGAGTTCGTCAACGGGCCGAACTCTCCAAGTCGACGGCGATCTCGAACTCCGACAACTGGACCGGTGCACCAGCCGCGTAGGACGATGGCTCCCTCGACGACATCCCTTCATCGACGGACGCCTTCACCGCCGCCGGCCCTGGGCCATCCAGCGCGGCCTCCGACGGCCTGCACGTGATCGAGGTACAGAAACGGTGGCTGCCGCAGCTCACACCCTAATCTATCTGCCTTAGGCACGGAGCCAACGGAGCCATCGCGCATGCCCGCATCGCGTGCGGCTCCGAGGTCTCCCGCCGAGACCGGCTCGGCGCGGCGCGTGGCCGCACGCCGCCGTTGAAAAGGCGATAGGAGAGGGGAGAGCGCCGGCCACATCGAGCGAGCGCTGACGTGTAAGGTGTCTGCGCTGCTCCGGTGTGTGTGGGATTATGCCTCCCCCCATCTGTGCGGCGAGGTGTTTGCGGTGGGTGCGATGGCCGATCGTGCGCGATGGCCTACCATTGTGCGTGGTGTGTCGGTGTGTCGGTCGTCCGGAGCGTGTGGCGGCGCCGTTGCATGCAGCGACTCTGCTCACGCGCCACGACTGCTTTGACTGACTTATGAGTGCTGATGGATGATCTCCGACAACCCAAAACCAAAATGAAAATGCGGAGTGGCCCCACTTTGGCGTGCAGATCCTGCGTCTCTCACTGCCCGCGAACAACAGAGGCGGGTCCGCCGCGTCCCCCACTAGTCCACTGAAAAAGAAACAAAAGCGAATACGGACGGCCTGCCCGGAGCGCTTCGCACGCCATTGCCGGCCCGCGCGCCCCTCGCACGCGCGCCAACGCAACGCACCCCTAACGCGCTCCGGCGCCCGCGCTCGACGCCACCTCGCCACCGCTGCTCCGCCGCAGGATTACTACACGAAACAAACATGAACGCCACGCAGTTCGAAGAGTGCATGAACGCGATGCAGGGCACCCCGCAAAAGCGCAGCGCGGCAGCTCGGCTGCCGTCGAGCGCACCAGGCGAGGAGGCGACGAGGCGCGGCCGCACGCCCGTGTCGCGGCCGCACGGCGACCGCTTCATTCCTCAGCGCTCAGCCATGGACATGGACGTCTCCCACTTTGAGCTCACGCGCGCGCGCGAAGAGGAGAATGCCACCGTAAACGCGTCGCCTGCAAAGGCGCGGCCGCTTGCGCCGCTCCCTACATTCAAACGCACATCCACGCCCTTCCCTCTCCCTCGCCCCTCCTCACCCCCTACCCCCCCTTCAGGAGGAGTACAAGAAGGCGCTCGCTGCCAACCTCTTTGCGGGCGGTGCGACCAACAAGGCGCCCACTCTCGCCGCCCTCCCCACCCCCACCCCACCCCACCCCGTACCCACCCCACACATCCCTGTCCGCCTGCAGGTGCTCGCATTCAAGCACAAGGCGCCCGCCGCGCCGGCCGACCACCAGAACTCGCTGCGCGTCCTCTACACGCAGGCACGAGACCCCTCAAGGGGGGGGGGGTCTCCGTTGCAGAAC